>NW_024543148.1:0-102022 GCF_018167655.1 Microtus oregoni
GAACTGAGCACCCAGCACCCAGAGTACTGAGCACCCAGCACCCTGAGTACTGAGCACCGAGCACCCCGAGCACTGAGCACCCAGCACCCCGAGTACTGAGCACCGAGCAGCCTGGGCACTGAGTACCCAGCACCCTGAGTACTGAGCACTCAGCACCCTGAGCACTGAGCACCGAGCACCCCGAGTACTGAGCACCCAGCACCCCTGAGCACTGAGCACCCAGCACGCTGAGTACTGAGCACCCAGCACCCTGAGTACTGAACACCCAGCACCCTGAGCACTGAGCACTGAGCACCCTGATCACTGAGTACTGAGCACCGAGCACCCCGAGAACTGAGCACCCAGCACCCGGAGTACTGAGCACCCAGCACCCCGAGAACTGAGCACCCCAGCACCCGGAGTACTGAGCACCCAGCACCCTGAGCACTGAGCACCCAGCACCCTGAGTACTGAGCACTGAGCACCCAGCACACCGAGCACTGAGCACCCAGGACCCTGATTACTGAGCACTGAGCACCCAGCACCCCGAGCACTGAGCACCCAGCACCCTGAGCACTGAGCACCCAGAACCCTGAGCACTGAGCACACAGCACCCTGAGTACTGAGCACTGAGCACCCAGCACCCCGGGCACTGAGCACCCAGCACCCTGAGTACTGAGCACTGAGCACCCAGCACCCCGAGCACTGAGCAACCAGCACCCCTGAGCACTGAGCACCCAGCACCCGAGTACTGAGCACCCAGCACCCTGAGTACTGAGCACCCAGCACCCCGAGTACTGAGCACCCAGCACCCTGAGTACTGAGCACCCAGCACCCCGAGCACTGAGCACCCAGCACCCCGAGTACTGAGCACCCAGCACCCTGAGTACTGAGCACCCAGCACCCTGAGCACTGAGCACCCAGCACCCCGAGCACTGAGCACCCAGCACCCTGAGTACTGAGCACCCAGCACCCTGAGCACTGAGCACCCAGCACCCTGAGTAGTGAGCACCCAACGTACTGAGCACCGAGCACCCCGAGCACTGAGCACCCAGCACCCTGAGTACTGAGCACCGAGCACCCCGAGCACTGAGCACCCAGGACCCTGAGTACTGAGCTCCGAGGACCCCGAGCACTGAGCACCCAGCGCCCCGAGCACCGAACACCCTGAGCACTGAGCACCCAGCACCCTGACTCCTGAGCACCCAGCACCCTGAGCAATGAGCAACCTGAGTACTGAGCACCCAGCACCTTGAGCACTGAGCACCGAGCACCCCGAGCACTGAGCACCCAGCACCCTGAGCACTGAACACACAGCACCCTGAGTACTGAGCACCTCGAGCACTGAGCACCCAGCACCCTGAGCACTGAGTACCCAGCACCCTTAGCACTGAGCACACAGCACCCTGAGCACTGAGCACACAGCACCCTGAGCACTGAGCACCCAGCACCCTGAGTACTGAGCACTGAGCACCCAGCACACCGAGCACTGAGAACCCAGCACCCTGAGTACTGAGCACTGAGCACCCAGCACCCCGAACACTGAGCACCCAGCATCCAGAGCACTGAGCACCCAGCACCCCGAGCACTGAGCACCCAGCACCCTGAGTACTGAGCACCCAGCGCCCCGAGCACTGAGCACCCAGCACCCTGAGCACTGAGCACCCAGCACCCTGAGTACTGAACACCCAGCACCCTGAGTACTGAACACCCAGCACCCTGAGCACTGAGCACTGAGCACCCTGAGCACTGAGCACCCAGCACCCCGAGTACTGAGCACCAGCACCCCGAGCACTGAGCACCCAGCGCCCCGAGCACTGAGCACCCAGCACCCCGAGCACTGAGCACTGAGCACCCAGCACCCTGAGTACTGAGCAGTGTGCACCCTGAGCACTGAGCACCCCAGCACCCCGAGTACTGAGCACTGAGCACCCTGAGTACTGAGCAACCAGCACCCTGAGCACTGAGTACCCAGCACCCTGAGGACTGAGCACCCAGCACCCTGAGCACTGAGCACCCAGCACCCTGAGCACTGAGCACCCAGCACCCTGAGTACTGATCACTGAGCACCCAGCACCCCGTGCACTGAGCAACCAGCACCCTGAGTACTGAGCACTGAGCACCCAGCACCCCGAGCACTGAGCACCCAGCACCCTGAGCACTGAGCACCCAGCACCCGAGTACTGAGCACCCAGCACCCTGCGTACTGAGCACCAGCACCCTGAGTACTGAGCACCCAGCACCCTGAGAACCGAGCACCCAGCACCCCGAGCAC
This sequence comes from Microtus oregoni, assembly GCF_018167655.1. Taxonomy (NCBI): domain Eukaryota; kingdom Metazoa; phylum Chordata; class Mammalia; order Rodentia; family Cricetidae; genus Microtus; species Microtus oregoni. The sequence continues at coordinate 2,255 of NW_024543148.1, forward strand.
TGAGCACCCAGCACCCCGAGTACTGAGCACCCAGCACCCTGAGTACTGAGCACCCAGCACCCTGAGCACTGAGCACCCAGCACCCTGAGTAGTGAGCACCCAGCACCCTGAGCACTGAGCACCCCGAGCACTGAGCACCCAGCACCCTGAGTACTGAGCACCGAGCACCCCGAGCACTGAACACCCAGCACCCTGAGTACTGAGCTCCGAGGACCCCGAGCACTGAGCACCCAGCGCCCCGAGCACCCAGCACCCTGACTACTGAGCACCCAGCACCCTGAGCAATGAGCAACCTGAGTACTGAGCACTCAGCACCCTGAGTACTAAGCACCGAGCACCGCGAGCACTGAGCACCCAGCACCCTGAGCACAGAGCACCCTGAGGACTGAGCACCCAGCACCCTGAGCACTGAGCACCCAGCACCCTGAGTACTGAGCACGGATAATCCTGAGCACTGAGCACCCAGAACCCAAAGCACTGAGCACCCAACACCCTCAGTACTGAGCACCCAGCACCCCGAGCACTGAGCACCCAGCACCCTGAGTACTGAGCACCCTGAGTACTGAGCACCGAGCACCCCGAGCACTGAGCACCCAGCACCCTGAGTACAGAGCACTCAGCACCCTGAGTACTGAGAACCCAGCACCCTGAGTACTGAGCACTCAGCACCCTGAGCACTGAGCACCGAGCACCCCGAGTACTGAGCACCCAGCACCCTGAGCACTGAGCACCCAGCACCCTGAGTACTGAGCACCCCAGCACCCTGAGTACTGAACACCCAGCACCCAGAGTACTGAGCACTGTGCACCCTGATCACTGAGTACTGAGCACCGAGCACCCCGAGAACTGAGCACCCAGCACCCGGAGTACTGAGCACCCAGCACCCTGAGTACTGAGCACCGAGCACCCCGAGCACTGAGCACCCAGCACCCCGAGTACTGAGCACCGAGCACCCTGATCACTGAGGACTGAGCACCGAGCACCCCGAGCACTGAGTACCCAGCACCCTGAGTACTGAGCACTCAGCACCCTGAGCACTGAGCACCGAGCACCCCGAGTACTGAGCACCCAGCACCCTGAGCACTGAGCACCCAGCACGCTGAGTACTGAGCACCCAGCACCCTGAGTACTGAACACCCAGCAACCTGAGCAATGAGCACTGAGCACCCTGATCACTGAGTACTGAGCACCGAGCACCCCGAGAACTGAGCACCCAGCACCCGGAGTACTGAGCACCCAGCACCCTGAGTACTGAGCACCCAGCACCCCGAGCACTGAGCACCCAGCACCCTGAGCACTGAGCACCCAGCACCCTGAGTACTGAGCACTGAGCACCCAGCACACCGAGCACTGAGCACCCAGGACCCTGATTACTGAGCACTGAGCACCCAGCACCCCGAGCACTGAGCACACAGCACCCTGAGCACTGAGCACCCAGAACCCTCTGCACTGAGCACCCAGCACCCTGAGTACTGAGCACTGAGCACCCAGCACCCCGGGCACTGAGCACCCAGCACCCTGAGTACTGAGCACTGAGCACCCAGCACCCCGAGCACTGAGCACCCAGCACCCTGAGCACTGAGCACCCAGCACCCGAGTACTGAGCACCCAGCACCCTGAGTACTGAGCACCCAGCACCCTGAGTACTGAGCACCCAGCACCCTGAGTACTGAGCACCCAGCACCCCGAGCACTGAGCACCCAGCACCCCGAGTACTGAGCACCCAGCACCCCGAGCACTGAGCACCCAGCACCCCGAGCACTGAGCACCCAGCACCCTGAGTACTGAGCACCCAGCACCCTGAGCACTGAGCACCCAGCACCCTGAGTAGTGAGCACCCAACGTACTGAGCACCGAGCACCCCGAGCACTGAGCACCCAGCACCCTGAGTACTGAGCACCGAGCACCCCGAGCACTGAACACCCAGCACCCTGAGTACTGAGCTCCGAGGACCCCGAGCACTGAGCACCCAGCGCCCCGAGCACCGAACACCCTGAGCACTGAGCACCCAGCACCCTGACTACTGAGCACCCAGCACCCTGAGCAATGAGCAACCTGAGTAATGAGCACCCAGCACCTTGAGCACTGAGCACCGAGCACCCCGAGCACTGAGCACCCAGCACCCTGAGCACTGAACACACAGCACCCTAAGTACTGAGCACCTCGAGCACTGAGCACCCAGCACCCTGAGCACTGAGTACCCAGCACCCTTAGCACTGAGCACCCAGCACCCTGAGCACTGAGCACACAGCACCCTGAGCACTGAGCACCCAGCACCCTGAGTACTGAGCACTGAGCACCCAGCACCCCGAGCACTGAGCACCCAGCACCCTGAGTACTGAGCACTGAGCACCCAGCACCCCGAACACTGAGCACCCAGCACCCTGAGCACTGAGCACCCAGCACCCGAGTACTGAGCACCCAGCACCCTGAGTACTGAGCACCCAGCACCCTGAGTACTGAGCACAGAGCACCCCGAGTACTGAGCACCCAGCACCCTGAGTACTGAGCACCCAGCATCCTGAGCACTGAGCACCCAGCACCCCGAGCACTGAGCAACCAGCACCCTGAGTACTGAGCACCCAGGGCCCCGAGCACTGAGCACCCAGCACCCTGAGCACTGAGCACCCAGCACCCTGAGTACTGAGCACCCAGCACCCTGAGTACTGAACACCCAGCACCCTGAGCACTGAGCACTGAGCACCCTGAGCACTGAGTACTGAGCACTGAGCACCCTGAGCACTGAGCACCCAGCACCCCGAGTACTGAGCACCCAGCACCCCGAGCACTGAGCACCCAGCGCCCCGAGCACTGAGCACCCAGCACCCCGAGCACTGAGCACTGAGCACCCAGCACCCCGAGTACTGAGCAGTGAGCACCCTGAGCACTGAGCACCCAGCACCCCGAGTACTGAGCACTGAGCACCCTGAGTACTGAGCAACCAGCACCCTGAGCACTGAGTACCCAGCACCCTGAGGACTGAGCACCCAGCACCCTGAGCACTGAGCACCCAGCACCCTGAGCACTGAGCACCCAGCACCCTGAGTACTGATCACTGAGCACCCAGCACCCCGAGCACTGAGCACCCAGCACCCTGAGTACTGAGCACTGAGCACCCAGCACCCCGAGCACTGAGCACCCAGCACCCTGAGCACTGAGCACCCAGCACCCGAGTACTGAGCACCCAGCACCCTTCGTACTGAGCACCCAGCACCCTGAGTACTGAGCACCCAGCACCCTGAGTACCAAGCACCCAGCACCCCGAGCACTGAGCACCCAGCACCCCGAGTACTGAGCACCCAGCACCCTGAGTACTGAGCACCCAGCACCCTGAGCACTGAGCACCCAGCACCCCGAGCACTGAGCACCCAGCACCCTGAGTACTGAGCACCCAGCACCCTGAGCACTGAGCACCCAGCACCCTGAGTAGTGAGCACCCAACATACTGAGCACCGAGCACCCCGAGCACTGAGCACCCAGCACCCTGAGTACTGAGCACCGAGCACCCCGAGCACTGAACACCCAGCACCCTGAGTACTGAGCTCTGAGGACCCCGAGCACTGAGCACCCAGCGCCCCGAGCACCGAGCACCCTGAGCACTGAGCACCCAGCACCCTGACTACTGAGCACCCAGCACCCTGAGCAATGAGCAACCTGAGTACTGAGCACCCAGCACCTTGAGCACTGAGCACCGAGCACCCCGAGCACTGAGCACCCAGCACCCTGAGCACTGAACACACAGCACCCTGAGTACTGAGCACCTCGAGCACTGAGCACCCAGCACCCTGAGCACTGAGTACCCAGCACCCTGAGCACTGAGCACCCAGCACCCTGAGCACTGAGCACACAGGCCCCTGAGCACTGAGCACCCAGCAGCCTGAGTACTGAGCACTGAGCACCCAGCACCCCGAGCACTGAGCACCCAGCACCCTGAGTACTGAGCACTGAGCACCCAGCACCCCGAACACTGAGCACCCAGCACCCTGAGCACTGAGCACCCAGCACCCGAATACTGAGCACCCAGCACCCTGAGTACTGAGCACCCAGCACCCTGAGTACTGAGCACCCAGCACCCCGAGTACTGAGCACCCAGCACCCTGAGTACTGAGCACCCAGCATCCTGAGCACTGAGCACCCAGCACCCCGAGCACTGAGCACCCAGCACCCTGAGTACTGAGTACCCAGCACCCTGAGCACTGAGCACCCAGCACCCCGAGCACTGAGCACCCAGCACCCTGAGTACTGAGCACCCAGTACCCTGAGCACTGAGCACCCAGCACCCTGAGTAGTGAGCACCTAACGTACTGAGCACCGAGCACCCCGAGCACTGAGCACCCAGCACCCTGAGTACTGAGCACCGAGCACCCCGAGCACTGAACACCCAGCACCCTGAGTACTGAGCTCCGAGGACCCCGAGCACTGAGCACCCAGCGCCCGAGCACCGAGCACCCTGAGCACTGAGCACCCAGCACCCTGACTACTGAGCACCCAGCACCCTGAGCAATGAGCAACCTGAGTACTGAGCACCCAGCACCCTGAGCACTGAACACACAGCACCCTGAGTACTGAGCACCTCGAGCACTGAGCACCCAGCACCGTGAGCACTGAGTACCCAGCACCCTGAGCACTGAGCACACAGCACCCTGAGCACTGAGCACCCAGAACCCTCAGCACTGAGCACCCAGCACCCTGAGTACTGAGCACTGAGCACCCAGCACCCCGGGCACTGAGCACCCAGCACCCTGAGTACTGAGCACTGAGCACCCAGCACCCCGAGCACTGAGCACCCAGCACCCTGAGCACTGAGCACCCAGCACCCGAGTACTGAGCACCCAGCACCCTGAGTACTGAGCACCCAGCACCCTGAGTACTGAGCACCCAGCACCCTGAGTACTGAGCACCCAGCACCCCGAGCACTGAGCACCCAGCACCCCGAGTACTGAGCACCCAGCACCCTGAGTACTGAGCACCCAGCACCCTGAGTACTGAGCACCCAGCACCCCGAGCACTGAGCACCCAGCACCCCGAGCACTGAGCACCCAGCACCCTGAGTACTGAGCACCCAGCACCCTGAGCACTGAGCACCCAGCACCCTGAGTAGTGAGCACCCAACGTACTGAGCACCGAGCACCCCGAGCACTGAGCACCCAGCACCCTGAGTACTGAGCACCGAGCACCCCGAGCACTGAACACCCAGCACCCTGAGTACTGAGCTCCGAGGACCCCGAGCACTGAGCACCCAGCGCCCCGAGCACCGAACACCCTGAGCACTGAGCACCCAGCACCCTGACTACTGAGCACCCAGCACCCTGAGCAATGAGCAACCTGAGTAATGAGCACCCAGCACCTTGAGCACTGAGCACCGAGCACCCCGAGCACTGAGCACCCAGCACCCTGAGCACTGAACACACAGCACCCTAAGTACTGAGCACCTCGAGCACTGAGCACCCAGCACCCTGAGCACTGAGTACCCAGCACCCTTAGCACTGAGCACCCAGCACCCTGAGCACTGAGCACACAGCACCCTGAGCACTGAGCACCCAGCACCCTGAGTACTGAGCACTGAGCACCCAGCACCCCGAGCACTGAGCACCCAGCACCCTGAGTACTGAGCACTGAGCACCCAGCACCCCGAACACTGAGCACCCAGCACCCTGAGCACTGAGCACCCAGCACCCGAGTACTGAGCACCCAGCACCCTGAGTACTGAGCACCCAGCACCCTGAGTACTGAGCACAGAGCACCCCGAGTACTGAGCACCCAGCACCCTGAGTACTGAGCACCCAGCATCCTGAGCACTGAGCACCCAGCACCCCGAGCACTGAGCAACCAGCACCCTGAGTACTGAGCACCCAGGGCCCCGAGCACTGAGCACCCAGCACCCTGAGCACTGAGCACCCAGCACCCTGAGTACTGAGCACCCAGCACCCTGAGTACTGAACACCCAGCACCCTGAGCACTGAGCACTGAGCACCCTGAGCACTGAGTACTGAGCACTGAGCACCCTGAGCACTGAGCACCCAGCACCCCGAGTACTGAGCACCCAGCACCCCGAGCACTGAGCACCCAGCGCCCCGAGCACTGAGCACCCAGCACCCCGAGCACTGAGCACTGAGCACCCAGCACCCCGAGTACTGAGCAGTGAGCACCCTGAGCACTGAGCACCCAGCACCCCGAGTACTGAGCACTGAGCACCCTGAGTACTGAGCAACCAGCACCCTGAGCACTGAGTACCCAGCACCCTGAGGACTGAGCACCCAGCACCCTGAGCACTGAGCACCCAGCACCCTGAGCACTGAGCACCCAGCACCCTGAGTACTGATCACTGAGCACCCAGCACCCCGAGCACTGAGCACCCAGCACCCTGAGTACTGAGCACTGAGCACCCAGCACCCCGAGCACTGAGCACCCAGCACCCTGAGCACTGAGCACCCAGCACCCGAGTACTGAGCACCCAGCACCCTTCGTACTGAGCACCCAGCACCCTGAGTACTGAGCACCCAGCACCCTGAGTACCAAGCACCCAGCACCCCGAGCACTGAGCACCCAGCACCCCGAGTACTGAGCACCCAGCACCCTGAGTACTGAGCACCCAGCACCCTGAGCACTGAGCACCCAGCACCCCGAGCACTGAGCACCCAGCACCCTGAGTACTGAGCACCCAGCACCCTGAGCACTGAGCACCCAGCACCCTGAGTAGTGAGCACCCAACATACTGAGCACCGAGCACCCCGAGCACTGAGCACCCAGCACCCTGAGTACTGAGCACCGAGCACCCCGAGCACTGAACACCCAGCACCCTGAGTACTGAGCTCTGAGGACCCCGAGCACTGAGCAGCCAGCGCCCCGAGCACCGAGCACCCTGAGCACTGAGCACCCAGCACCCTGACTACTGAGCACCCAGCACCCTGAGCAATGAGCAACCTGAGTACTGAGCACCCAGCACCTTGAGCACTGAGCACCGAGCACCCCGAGCACTGAGCACCCAGCACCCTGAGCACTGAACACACAGCACCCTGAGTACTGAGCACCTCGAGCACTGAGCACCCAGCACCCTGAGCACTGAGTACCCAGCACCCTGAGCACTGAGCACCCAGCACCCTGAGCACTGAGCACACAGGCCCCTGAGCACTGAGCACCCAGCAGCCTGAGTACTGAGCACTGAGCACCCAGCACCCCGAGCACTGAGCACCCAGCACCCTGAGTACTGAGCACTGAGCACCCAGCACCCCGAACACTGAGCACCCAGCACCCTGAGCACTGAGCACCCAGCACCCGAATACTGAGCACCCAGCACCCTGAGTACTGAGCACCCAGCACCCTGAGTACTGAGCACCCAGCACCCCGAGTACTGAGCACCCAGCACCCTGAGTACTGAGCACCCAGCATCCTGAGCACTGAGCACCCAGCACCCCGAGCACTGAGCACCCAGCACCCTGAGTACTGAGTACCCAGCACCCTGAGCACTGAGCACCCAGCACCCCGAGCACTGAGCACCCAGCACCCTGAGTACTGAGCACCCAGTACCCTGAGCACTGAGCACCCAGCACCCTGAGTAGTGAGCACCCAACGTACTGAGCACCGAGCACCCCGAGCACTGAGCACCCAGCACCCTGAGTACTGAGCACCGAGCACCCCGAGCACTGAACACCCAGCACCCTGAGTACTGAGCTCCGAGGACCCCGAGCACTGAGCACCCAGCGCCCGAGCACCGAGCACCCTGAGCACTGAGCACCCAGCACCCTGACTACTGAGCACCCAGCACCCTGAGCAATGAGCAACCTGAGTACTGAGCACCCAGCACCCTGAGCACTGAACACACAGCACCCTGAGTACTGAGCACCTCGAGCACTGAGCACCCAGCACCGTGAGCACTGAGTACCCAGCACCCTGAGCACTGAGCACCCAGCACCCTGAGCACTGAGCACACAGCACCCTGAGCACTGAGCACCCAGCACCCTGAGTACTGAGCACTGAGCACCCAGCACCCCGAGCACTGAGCACCCAGCACCCTGAGTACTGAGCACTGAGCACCCAGCACCCCGAACACTGAGCACCCAGCACCCTGAGCACTGAGCACCCAGTACCCGAGTACTGAGCACCCAGCACCCTGAGTACTGAGCACCCAGCACCCTGAGTACTGAGCACCCAGCAACCCGAGTACTGAGCACCCAGCACCCTGAGTACTGAGCACCCAGCATCCTGAGCACTGAGCACCCAGCACCCCGAGCACTGAGCACCCAGCACCCTGAGTACTGAGCACCCAGCGCCCCGAGCACTGAGCACCCAGCACCCTGAGCACTGAGCACCCAGCACCCTGAGTACTGAGCACCCAGCACCCTGAGTACTGAACACCCAGCACCCTGAGCACTGAGCACTGAGCACCCTGAGCACTGAGTACTGAGCACTGAGCACCCTGAGCACTGAGCACCCAGCACCCCGAGTACTGAGCACCCAGCACCCCGAGCACTGAGCACACAGCGCCCCGAGCACTGAGCACCCAGCACCCCGAGCACTGAGCACTGAGCACCCAGCACCCCGAGTACTGAGCAGTGAGCACCCTGAGTACTGAGCACCGATAATCCTGAGCACTGAGCACCCAGAACCCAAAGCACTGAGCACCCAGCACCCTCAGTACTGAGCACCCAGCACCCCGAGCACTGAGCACCCAGCACCCTGAGTACTGAGCACCCTGAGTACTGAGCACCGAGCACCCCGAGCACTGAGCACCCAGCACCCTGAGTACAGAGCACTCAGCACCCTGAGTACTGAGAACCCAGCACCCTGAGTACTGAGCACTCAGCACCCTGAGCACTGAGCACCGAGCACCCCGAGTACTGAGCACCCAGCACCCTGAGCACTGAGCACCCAGCAACCTGAGTACTGAGCACCCAGTACCCTGAGTACTGAACACCCAGCACCCTGAGCACTGAGCACTGAGCACCCTGACCACTGAGTACTGAGCACTGAGCACCCCGAGAACTGAGCACCCAGCACCCGGAGTACTGAGCACCCAGCACCCTGAGTACTGAGCACCGAGCACCCCGAGCACTGAGCACCCAGCACCCCGAGTACTGAGCACCGAGCTGCCTGGGCACTGAGTACCCAGCACCCTGAGTACTGAGCACTCAGCACCCTGAGCACTGAGCACCGAGCACCCCGAGTACTGAGCACCCAGCACCCTGAGCACTGAGCAACCAGCACGCTGAGTACTGAGCACCCAGCACCCTGAGTACTGAACACCCAGCACCCTGAGCACTGAGCACTGAGCACCCTGATCACTGAGTACTGAGCACCGAGCACCCCGAGAACTGAGCACCCAGCACCCGGAGTACTGAGCACCCAGCACCCCGAGCACTGAGCACCCAGCACCCTGAGCACTGAGCACCCAGAACCCTGAGCACTGAGCACACAGCACCCTGAGTACTGAGCACTGAGCACCCAGCACCCCGGGCACTGAGCACCCAGCACCCTGAGTACTGAGCACTGAGCACCCAGCACCCCGAGCACTGAGCAACCAGCACCCTGAGCACTGAGCACCCAGCACCCGAGTACTGAGCACCCAGCACCCTGAGTACTGAGCACCCAGCACCCTGAGTACTGAGCACCCAGCACCCTGAGTACTGAGCACCCAGCACCCCGAGCACTGAGCACCCAGCACCCCGAGTACTGAGCACCCAGCACCCTGAGTACTGAGCACCCAGCACCCTGAGCACTGAGCACCCAGCACCCCGAGCACTGAGCACCCAGCACCCTGAGTACTGAGCACCCAGCACCCTGAGCACTGAGCACCCAGCACCCTGAGTAGTGAGCACCCAACGTACTGAGCACCGAGCACCCCGAGCACTGAGCACCCAGCACCCTGAGTACTGAGCACCGAGCACCCCGAGCACTGAGCACCCAGCACCCTGAGTACTGAGCTCCGAGGACCCCGAGCACTGAGCACCCAGCGCCCCGAGCACCGAACACCCTGAGCACTGAGCACCCAGCACCCTGACTCCTGAGCACCCAGCACCCTGAGCAATGAGCAACCTGAGTACTGAGCACCCAGCACCTTGAGCACTGAGCACCAAGCACCCCGAGCACTGAGCACCCAGCACCCTGAGCACTGAACACACAGCACCCTGAGTACTGAGCACCTCGAGCACTGAGCACCCAGCACCCTGAGCACTGAGCACCCAGCACCCTGAGTACTGAGCACTGAGCACCCAGCACACCGAGCACTGAGCACCCAGCACCCTGAGTACTGAGCACTGAGCACCCAGCACCCCGAACACTGAGCACCCAGCACCCTGAGCACTGAGCACCCAGCACCCGAGTACTGAGCACCCAGCACCCTGAGTACTGAGCACCCAGCACCCTGAGTACTGAGCACCCAGCACCCCGAGTACTGAGCACCCAGCACCCTGAGTACTGAGCACCCAGCATCCAGAGCACTGAGCACCCAGCACCCCGAGCACTGAGCACCCAGCACCCTGAGTACTGAGCACCCAGCGCCCCGAGAACTGAGCACCCAGCACCCTGAGCACTGAGCACCCAGCACCCTGAGTACTGAACACCCAGCACCCTGAGTACTGAACACCCAGCACCCCGAACACTGAGCACCCAGCACCCCGAGCACTGAGCACCCAGCGCCCCGAGCACTGAGCACCCAGCACCCCGAGCACTGAGCACTGAGCACCCAGCACCCTGAGTACTGAGCAGTGTGCACCCTGAGCACTGAGCACCCAGCACCCCGAGTACTGAGCACTGAGCACCCTGAGTACTGAGCAACCAGCACCCTGAGCACTGAGTACCCAGCACCCTGAGGACTGAGCACCCAGCACCCTGAGCACTGAGCACCCAGCACCCTGAGCACTGAGCACCCAGCACCCTGAGTACTGATCACTGAGCACCCAGCACCCCGTGCACTGAGCACCCAGCACCCTGAGTACTGAGCACTGAGCACCCAGCACCCCGAGCACTGAGCACCCAGCACCCTGAGCACTGAGCACCCAGCACCCGAGTACTGAGCACCCAGCACCCTGCGTACTGAGCACCCAGCACCCTGAGTACTGAGCACCCAGCACCCTGAGAACCGAGCACCCAGCACCCCGAGCACTGAGCAACCAGCACCCCGAGTACTGAGCACCCAGCACCCTGAGTACTGAGCACCCAGCACCCTGAGCACTGAGCACCCAGCACCCTGAGTAGTGAGCACCCAGCACCCCGAGCACTGAGCACCCAGCACCCTGAGTAGTGAGCACCCAACATACTGAGCACCGAGCACCCCGAGCACTGAGCACCCAGCACCCTGAGTACTGAGCACCGAGCACCCCGAGCACTGAACACCCAGCACCCTGAGTACTGAGCTCCGAGGACCCCGAGCACTGAGCACCCAGCGCCCCGAGCACCCAGCACCCTGACTACTGAGCACCCAGCACCCTGAGCAATGAGCAACCTGAGTACTGAGCACCCAGCACCTTGAGCACTGAGCACCGAGCACCCCGAGCACTGAGCACCCAGCACCCTGAGCACTGAACACACAGCACCCTGAGTACTGAGCACCTCGAGCACTGAGCACCCAGCACCCTGAGCACTGAGTACCCAGCACACTGAGCACTGAGCACCCAGCACCCTGAGCACTGAGCACACAGCACCCTGAGCACTGAGCACCCAGCACCCTGAGTACTGAGCACTGAGCACCCAGCACCCCGAGCACTGAGCACCCAGCACCCTGAGTACTGAGCACTGAGCACCCAGCACCCCGAACACTGAGCACCCAGCACCCTGAGCACTGAGCACCCAGCACCCGAGTACTGAGCACCCAGCACCCTGAGTACTGAGCACCCAGCATCCTGAGCACTGAGCACCAAGCACCCCGAGCACTGAGCAACCAGCACCCTGAGTACTGAGCACCCAGCACCCTGAGCACTGAGCACCCAGCACCCCGAGCACTGAGCACCCAGCACCCTGAGTACTGAGCACCCAGCACCCTGAGCACTGAGCACCCAGCACCCTGAGTAGTGAGCACCCAACGTACTGAGCACCGAGCACCCCGAGCACTGAGCACCCAGCACCCTGAGTACTGAGCACCGAGCACCCCGAGCACTGAACACCCAGCACCCTGAGTACTGAGCTCCGAGGACCCCGAGCACTGAGCACCCAGCGCCCCGAGCACCGAGCACCCTGAGCACTGAGCACCCAGCACCCTGACTACTGAGCACCCAGCACCCTGAGCAATGAGCAACCTGAGTACTGAGCACCCAGCACCTTGAGCACTGAGCACTGAGCACCCCGAGCACTGAGCACCCAGCACCCTGAGCACTGAACACACAGCACCCTGAGTACTGAGCACCTCGAGCACTGAGCACCCAGCACCCTGAGCACTGAGTACCCAGCACCCTGAGCACTGAGCACCCAGCACCCTGAGCACTGAGCACACAGCACCCTGAGCACTGAGCACCCAGCACCCTGAGTACTGAGCACTGAGCACCCAGCACCCCGAGCACTGAGCACCCAGCACCCTGAGTACTGAGCACTGAGCACCCAGCACGCCGAACACTGAGCACCCAGCACCCTGAGCACTGAGCACCCAGCACCCGAGTATTGAGCACCCAGCACCCTGAGTACTGAGCACCCAGCACCCTGAGTACTGACCACCCAGCATCCCGAGTACTGAGCACCCAGCACCCTGAGTACTGAGCACTCAGCATCCTGAGGACTGAGCACCCAGCACCCCGAGCACTGAGCACCCAGCACCCTGATTACTGAGCACCCAGCGCCCCGAGCACTGAGCACCCAGCACCCTGAGCACTGAGCACCCAGCACCCTGAGTACTGAGCACCCAGCACCCTGAGTACTGAACTCCCAGCACCCTGAGCACTGAGCACTGAGCACCCTGAGCACTGAGTACTGAGCACTGAGCACCCTGAGCACTGAGCACCCAGCACCCCGAGTACTGAGCACCCAGCACCCCGAGCACTGAGCACCCAGCGCCCCGAGCACTGAGCACCCAGCACCCCGAGCACTGAGCACTGAGCACCCAGCACCCCGAGTACTGAGCAGTGAGCACCCTGAGCACTGAACACCCAGCACCCCGAGTACTGAGCACTGAGCACCCTGAGTACTGAGCAACCAGCACCCTGAGCACTGAGTACCCAGCACCCTGAGGACTGAGCACCCAGCACACTGAGCACTGAGCACCCAGCACCCTGAGCACTGAGCACCCAGCACCCTGAGTACTGATCACTGAGCACCCAGCACCCCGAGCACTGAGCACCCAGCACCCTGAGTACAGAGCACTGAGCACCCAGCACCCCGAGCACTGAGCACCCAGCACCCTGAGCACTGAGCACCCAGCACCCGAGTACTGAGCACCCAGCACCCTGAGTACTGAGCACCCAGCACCCTGAGTACTGAGAACCCAGCACCCTGAGCACTGAGCACCCAGCCCCCCGAGCACTGAGCACCCAGCACCCTGAGTACTGAGCACCCAGCACCCTGAGAACTGAGCAACCAGCACCCTGAGCTCTGAGCACCCAGCACCCTGAGCACTGAGCACCCAGCACCCTGAGTAGTGAGCACCCAACGTACTGAGCACCGAGCACCCCAAGCACTGTGCACCCAGCACCCTGAGTACTGATCACCGAGTACCCTGAGCACTGAGCACCCAGCACCCTGAGTACTGAGCTCCGAGCACCAGGAGCACTGAGCACCGAGCACCCTGTGCACTGAGTACCCAGCACCCTGAGTACTGAGCACTCAGCACCCTGAGCACTGAGCACCGAGCACCCTGAGTACTGAGCACCGAGCACCCTGAGCACTGAGAACCCAGCACCCTGAGTACTGAGCTCCGAGCACCCCGAGCACTGAGCACCCAGCACCCTGAGTACTGAGCACCCTGCACCCTGAGCAATGAGCACCCTGAGTACTGAGCACCCAGCACCTTGAGCACTGAGCACCCAGCACCCTGAGCACTGAACACACAGCACCCTGAGTACTGAGCACCTCGAGCACTGAGCATCCAGCACCCTGAGTACTGAGCACCGAGCACCCCGAGCACTGAGAACCCAGCACCGCGAACACTGAGCACATAGCACCCCGAGCACTGAGGACCCAGCACCCTGAGTACTGAGCACCCAGCACCCTGAGTACTGAGCACCCAGCACCCTGAGCACTGAGTACCCAACACCCTGAGCACTGAGCACCCAGCACCCTGAGCACTGAGCACACAGCACCCTGAGCACTGAGCACCCAGCACCCTGAGTACTGAGCACTGAGCACCCAGCACCCCGAGCAGTGAGCAGCCAGCACCCTGAGTACTGAGCACCGAGCACCCCGAGCAATGAGCACCCAGCACCCTGAGTACTGAGCTCCGAGCACTCCGAGCACTGAGCACCCTGAGCACTGAGCACCGAGCACCCTGAGCACTGAGTACCCAGCACCCTGAGCGCTGAGCACCCAGCGCCCTGAGCACTGAGCACCCAGCACCCTGAGCACTGAGCACCCAGCACCCTGAGTACTGAGCACTGAGCACCCAGCACCCCGAGCACTGAGCACCCAGCACCCCGAGTACTGAGCACTGAGCACCCTGAGTACTGAGCACCCAGCACCCTGAGCACTGAGTACCCAGCACCCTTAGCACTGAGCACCCAGCACCCTGAGCACTGAGCACCCAGCACCCTGAGCACTGAGCACCCAGCACCCTGAGTACTGAGCACTGAGCACCCAGCACCCTGAGCACTGAGCACCCAGCACCTGAGTACTGAGCACACAGCACCCTGAGTACTGAGCACCCAGCACCCTGAGCACTGAGCACCCAGAACCCCGAGCACTGAGCACCCAGCACCCTGAGTACTGAGCACCCAGCACCCTGAGCACTGAGCACCCAGCACCCCGAGCACTGTGCACCCAGCACCCTGAGTACTGAGCACCCAGCACCCTGAGCACTGAGCACCCAGCACCCTGAGCACTGAGCACGGAGCACCCTGAGCACTGAGCACTGAGCACCCTGATCACTGAGTACTGAGCACCGAGCACCCCGAGAACTGAGCACCCAGCACCCGTAGTACTGACCACCCAGCAGCCCAAGCACTGAGCACCCTGAGTATTGAGCACCCAGCACCCTGAGTACTGAGCAGCCAGCATCCTGAGTACTGAGCAACGAGCACCCTGAGTACAGAGCACCCAGCACCCCGAGCACTGAGCACCCAGCACCCTGAGGACTGAGCGCCCAGCACCCTGAGCAATGAGCACCCTGAGTACTGAGCACTGAGCACCCTGAGTACTGAGCACTGAGCACCCTGAGTACTGAGCAACCAGCACCCTGAGCAATGAGCACCGAGCACCCTGAGCACTTAGCACCCAGCACCCTGAGCACTGAGCACCCAGCACCCTGAGTAGTGAGCACCCAACGTACTGAGCACTGAGCACCCCAAGCACTGAGCACCCAGCACCCTGAGTACTGAGCACCCAGCACCCCGAGCACTGAGCACCAAGCACCCTGAGCACTGAGCACCCAGCACCCTGAGTACTGAGCACCCAGCACCCTGAGTACTGAGCACCCAGCACCCCGAGAACTGAGCACCCAACACCCTGAGTACTGAGCACCCAGCACCCTGTGCACTGAGCACCGAGCACCCTGAGCACTGAGCACCCAGCACCCTGAGGACTGAGCACCCATCACCCTGAGCACTGAGCACCCTGAGTACTGAGCACTGAGCACCCTGAGTACTGAGCACTGAACACCCTGAGTACTGAGCACCCAGCACCCTGAGCACTGAGCACCGAGCACCCTGAGCACTGAGCACCCAGCACCCTGAGCACTTAGCATCCAGCACTCTGAGTTGTGAGCACCCAACGTACTGAGCACCGAGCACCCCGAGCACTGAGCACCCAGCACCCTGACTACTGAGCACCCAGCACCCCGAGCACTGAGCACCCAGCACCCTGAGCACTGAGCACCCAGCACCCTGAGCACTGATCACCCAGCACACTGAGCACTGAGCACTCAGCACCCTGAGTCCTGAGCACCCAGCACCCTGAGTACTGAGCACTCAGCACCCTGAGTACTGAGCACCGAGCACCCCGAGCACTGAGCACCCAGCACCCTGAGCACTGAGCACCCTGAGGACTGAGCACCCAGCACCCTGAGCACTGAGCAACCAGCACCCTGAGTACTGAGCACCGATCATCCTGAGCACTGAGCTCCCAGAACCCAAAGCACCCTCAGTACTGAGCACCCAGCACCCCGAGCACTGAGCACCCAGCACCATGAGTACTGAGCACTCTGAGTACTGAGCACCGATCACCCTGAGCACTGAGCTCCCAGCACCCTGAGTACTGAGCACCCAGCACCCTGAGCAATGAGCACCCAGGAACCTGAGCACTGAGCACCCAGCACCCTGAGTACTGAGCACTGAGCACCCAGCACCCCGAGCACTGAGCACCCAGCACCCTGAGTACTGAGCACTGAGCACCCAGCACCCCGAGCACTGAGCACCCAGCACCCTGAGTACTGAGCACCGAGCACCCCGAGCACTGAACACCCAGCACCCTGAGTACTGAGCTCCGAGGACCCCGAGCACTGAGCACCCAGCGCCCCGAGCACCGAGCACCCTGAGCACTGAGCACCCAGCACCCTGACTACTGAGCACCCAGCACCCTGAGCAATGAGCAACCTGAGTACTGAGCACCCAGCACCTTGAGCACTGAGCACCGAGCACCCCGAGCACTGAGCACCCAGCACCCTGAGCACTGAACACACAGCACCCTGAGTACTGAGCACCTCGAGCACTGAGCACCCAGCACCCTGAGCACTGAGTACCCAGCACCCTGAGCACTGAGCACCCAGCACCCTGAGCACTGAGCACACAGCACCCTGAGCACTGAGCACCCAGCACCCTGAGTACTGAGCACTGAGCACCCAGCACCCCGAGCACTGAGCACCCAGCACCCTGAGTACTGAGCACTGAGCACCCAGCACCCCGAACACTGAGCACCCAGCACCCTGAGCACTGAGCACCCAGCACCCGAGTACTGAGCACCCAGCACCCTGAGTACTGAGCACCCAGCACCCTGAGTACTGAGCACCCAGCATCCCGAGTACTGAGCACCCAGCACCCTGAGTACTGAGCACCCAGCATCCTGAGCACTGAGCACCCAGCACCCCGAGCACTGAGCACCCAGCACCCTGAGTACTGAGCAACCAGCACCCTGAGCACTGAGTACCCAGCACCCTGAGGACTGAGCACCCAGCACACTGAGCACTGAGCACCCAGCACCCTGAGCACTGAGCACCCAGCACCCTGAGTATTGATCACTGAGCACCCAGCACCCCGAGCACTGAGCACCCAGCACCCTGAGTACTGAGCACTGAGCACCCAGCACCCCGAGCACTGAGCACCCAGCACCCTGAGCTCTGAGCACCCAGCACCCGAGTACTGAGCACCCAGCACCCTTAGTACTGAGCACCCAGCACCCTGAGTACTGAGAACCCAGCACCCTGAGCACTGAGCACCCAGCACCCCGAGCACTGAGCACCCAGCACCCTGAGTACTGAGCACCCAGCACCCTGAGCACTGAGCAACCAGCACCCTGAGCTCTGAGCATCCAGCACCCTGAGCACTGAGCACCCAGCACCCTGAGTAGTGAGCACCCAACGTACTGAGCACCGAGCACACCGAGCACTGTGCTCCCAGCACCCTGAGTACTGATCACCGAGTACCCTGAGCACTGAGCACCCAGCACCCTGAGTACTGAGCTCCGAGCACCCCGAGCACTGAGCACCGAGCACCCTGTGCACTGAGTACACAGCACCCTGAGTACTGAGCACTCAGCACCCTGAGCACTGAGCACCGAGCACCCTGAGTACTGAGAACCCAGCACCCTGAGTACTGAGCTCTGAGCACCCCGAACACTGAGCACCCAGCACCCTGAGTACTGAGCACCCTGCACCCTGAGCAATGAGCACCCTGAGTACTGAGCACCCAGCACCTTGAGCACTGAGCACCCAGCACCCTGAGCACTGAACACACAGCACCCTGAGTACTGAGAACCTCGAGCACTGAGCATCCAGCACCCTGAGTACTGAGCACCGAGCACCCCGAGCACTGAGAACACAGCACCGCGAGCACTGAGCACATAGCACCCCGAGCACTGAGCACCCAGCACCCTTAGTACTGAGCACCCAGCACCCTGAGTACTGAGCACCCAGCACCCTGAGCACTGAGTACCCAACACCCTGAGCACTGAGCACCCAGCACCCTGAGCACTGATCACACAGCACCCTGAGCACTGAGCACCCAGCACCCTGAGTACTGAGCACTGAGCACCCAGCACCCCGAGCAGTGAGCAGCCAGCACCCTGAGTACTGAGCACCGAGCACCCCGAGCAATGAGCACCCAGCACCCTGAGTACTGAGCTCCGAGCACTCCGAGCACTGAGCACCCTGAGCACTGAGCACCGAGCACCCTGAGCACTGAGTACCCAGCACCCTGAGCACTGAGCACCCAGCGCCCTGAGCACTGAGCACCCAGCACCCTGAGCACTGAGCACCCATCACCCTGAGTACTGAGCACTGAGCACCCAGCACCCCGAGCACTGAGCACCCAGCACCCCGAGTACTGAGCACTGAGCACCCTGAGTACTGAACACCCAGCACCCTGAGCACTGAGTACCCAGCACCCTTAGCACTGAGCACCCAGCACCCTGAGCACTGAGCACCCAGCACCCTGAGCACTGAGCACCCAGCACCCTGAGTACTGAGCACTGAGCACCCAGCACCCCGATCACTGAGCACCCAGCACCCTGAGTACTGAGCACTGAGCACCCAGCACCCCGAGCACTGAGCACCCAGCACCCTGAGCACTGAGCACCCAGCACCCGAGTACTGAGCACACAGCACCCTGAGTACTGAGCACCCAGCACCCTGAGCACTGAGCACCCAGCACCCCGAGTACTGAGCAGTGAGCACCCTGAGCACTGAACACCCAGCACCCCGAGTACTGAGCACTGAGCACCCTGAGTACTGAGCAACCAGCACCCTGAGCACTGAGTACCCAGCACCCTGAGGACTGAGCACCCAGCACACTGAGCACTGAGCACCCAGCACCCTGAGCACTGAGCACCCAGCACCCTGAGTACTGATCACTGAGCACCCAGCACCCCGAGCACTGAGCACCCAGCACCCTGAGTACTGAGCACTGAGCACCCAGCACCCCGAACACTGAGCACCCAGCACCCTGAGCACTGAGCACCCAGCACCCGAGTACTGAGCACCCAGCACCCTGAGTACTGAGCACCCAGCACCCTGAGTACTGAGAACCCAGCACCCTGAGCACTGAGCACCCAGCACCCCGAGCACTGAGCACCCAGCACCCTGAGTACTGAGCACCCAGCACCCTGAGCACTGAGCAACCAGCACCCTGAGCTCTGAGCATCCAGCACCCTGAGCACTGAGCACCCAGCACCCTGAGTAGTGAGCACCCAACGTACTGAGCACCGAGCACCCCGAGCACTGTGCACCCAGCACCCTGAGTACTGATCACCGAGTACCCTGAGCACTGAGCACCCAGCACCCTGAGTACTGAGCTCTGAGCACCCCGAGCACTGAGCACCGAGCAACCTGTGCACTGAGTACCCAGCACCCTGAGTACTGAGCACTCAGCACCCTGAGCACTGAGCACCGAGCACCCTGAGTACTGAGCACCGAGCACCCTGAGCACTGAGAACCCAGCACCCTGAGTACTGAGCTCCGAGCACCCTGAGCACTGAGCACCCGGCACCCTGAGTACTGAGCACCCTGCACCCTGAGCAATGAGCACCCTGAGTACTGAGCACCCAGCACCTTGAGCACTGAGCACCCATCACCCTGAGCACTGAACACACAGCACCCTGAGTACTGAGCACCTCGAGCACTGAGCATCCAGCACCCTGAGTACTGAGCACCGAGTACCCCAAGCACTGAGAACCCAGCACCGCGAGCACTGAGCACATAGCACCCCGAGCACTGAGCACCCAGCACCCTGAGTACTGAGCACCCAGCACCCTGAGTACTGAGCACCCAGCACCCTGAGCACTGAGTACCCAACACCCTGAGCACTGAGCACCCAGCACCCTGAGCACTGAGCACACAGCAACCTGAGCACTGAGCACCCTGAGCACTGAGCACACAGCACCCTGAGTACTGAGCACTGAGCACCCAGCACCCCGTCACTGAGCACCCAGCACCCCGAGTACTGAGCACTGAGCACCCTGAGTACTGAGCACCCAGCACCCTGAGCACTGAGTACCCAGCACCCTTAGCACTGAGCACCCAGCACCCTGAGCACTGAGCACCCAGCACCCTGAGCACTGAGCACCCAGCACCCTGAGTACTGAGCACTGAGCACCCAGCACCCCGATCACTGAGCACCCAGCACCCTGAGTACTGAGCACTGAGCACCCAGCACCCCGAGCACTGAGCACCCAGCACCCTGAGCACTGAGCACCCAGCACCCGAGTACTGAGCACCCAGCACCCCGAGCACTGAGCACCCAGCACCCTGAGTACTGAGCACCCAGCACCCAGAGCACTGAGCACCCAGCACCCCGAGCACTGTGCACCCAGCACCCTGAGTACTGAGCACCCAGCACCCTGAGCACTGAGCACCCAGCACCCTGAGCACTGAGCACGGAGCACCCTGAGCACTGAGCACTGAGCACCCTGATCACTGAGTACTGAGCACCGAGCACCCCGAGAACTGAGCACCCAGCACCCGGAGTACTGAGCACCCAGCGGCCCAAGTACTGAGCACCCTGAGTATTGAGCACCCAGCACCCTGAGTACTGAGCAGCCAGCATCCTGAGTACTGAGCAACGAGCACCCTGAGTACAGAGCACCCAGCACCCCGAGCACTGAGCACCCAGCACCCTGAGGACTGAGCACCCAGCACCCTGAGCACTGAGCACCCTGAGTACTGAGCACTGAGCACCCTGAGTACTGAGCACTGAGCACCCTGAGTACTGAGCAACCAGCACCCTGAGTACTGAGCACCCAGGACCCTGAGCAATGAGCACCGAGCACCCTGAGCACTCAGCACCCAGCACCCTGAGCACTGAGCACCCAGCACCCTGAGTAGTGAGCACCCAACGTACTGAGCACCGAGCACCCCAAGCACTGAGCACCCAGCACCCTGAGTACTGATCACCTAGCACCCTGAGCACTGAGCACCCAGCACCCAGAGTACTGAGCACCCAGCACCCTGAGTACTGAGCACCCAGCACCCCGAGCACTGAGCACCCAGCACCCTGAGTACTGAGCACTCAGCACCCTGTGCACTGAGCACCGAGCACCCTGAGCACTGAGCACCCAGCACACTGAGGACTGAGCACCCAGCACCCTGAGCACTGAGCACCCTGAGTACTGAGCACTGAGCACCCTGAGTACTGAGCACTGAACACCCTGAGTACTGAGCAACCAGCACCCTGAGTACTGAGCACCCAGCACCCTGAGCACTGAGCACCGAGCACCCTGAGCACTGAGCACCCAGCACCCTGAGCACTGAGCACCCAGCACTCTGAGTTGTGAGCACCCAACGTACTGAGCACCGATCACCCCGAGCACTGAGCACCCAGCACCCTGACTACTGAGCACCCAGCACCCCGAGCACTGAGCACCCAGCACCCTGAGCACTGAGCACCCAGCACCCTGAGCACTGATCACCCAGTACACTGAGCACTGAGCACCCAGCACCCTGAGTCCTGAGCACCCAGCACCCTGAGTACTGAGCACTCAGCACCCTGAGTACTGAGCACCGAGCACCCCGAGCACTGAGCACCCAGCACCCTGAGCACTGAGCACCCTGAGCACTGAGCACCCAGCACCCCGAGCACTGAGCACCCAGCACCCTGCGTACTGAGCACCCAGCGCCCCGAGCACTGAGCACCCAGCACCCTGAGTACTGAACACCCAGCACCCTGAGCACTGAGCACTGAGCACCCTGAGCACTGAGTACTGAGCACTGAGCACCCTGAGCACTGAGCACCCAGCACCCCAAGTACTGAGCACCCAGCACCCCGAGCACTGAGCACCGAGCGCCCCGAGCACTGAGCACCCAGCACCCCGAGCACTGAGCACTGAGCACCCAGCACCCCAAGTACTGAGCAGTGAGCACCCTGAGCACTGAACACCCAGCACCCCGAGTACTGAGCACTGAGCACCCTGAGTACTGAGCAACCAGCACCCTGAGCACTGAGTACCCAGCACCCTGAGGACTGAGCACCCAGCACACTGAGCACTGAGCACCCAGCACCCTGAGCACTGAGCACCCAGCACCCTGAGTACTGATCACTGAGCACCCAGCACCCCGAGCACTGAGCACCCAGCACCCTGAGTACTGAGCACTGAGCACCCAGCACCCCGAGCACTGAGCACCCAGCACCCTGAGCACTGAGCACCCAGCACCCGAGTACTGAGCACCAAGCACCCTTAGTACTGAGCACCCAGCACCCTGAGTACTGAGAACCCAGCACCCTGAGCACTGAGCACCCAGCACCCCGAGCACTGAGCACCAAGCACCCTGAGTACTGAGCTCCGAGCACCCCGAGCACTGAGCACCGAGCACCCTGTGCACTGAGTACACAGCACCCTGAGTACTGAGCACTCAGCACCCTGAGCACTGAGCACCGAGCACCCTGAGTACTGAGCACCGAGTACCCTGAGCACTGAGAACCCAGCACCCTGAGTACTGAGCTCCGAGCACCCCGAGCACTGAGCACCCAGCACCCTGAGTACTGAGCACCCTGCACCCTGAGCAATGAGCACCCTGAGTACTGAGCACCCAGCACCTTGAGCACTGAGCAACCAGCACCCTGAGCACTGAACACACAGCACCCTGAGTACTGAGAACCTCGAGCACTGAGCATCCAGCACCCTGAGTACTGAGCACCGAGCACCCCGAGCACTGAGAACACAGCACCGCGAGCACTGAGCACATAGCACCCCGAGCACTGAGCACCCAGCACCCTTAGTACTGAGCACCCAGCACCCTGAGTACTGAGCACCCAGCACCCTGAGCACTGAGTACCCAACACCCTGAGCACTGAGCACCCAGCACCCTGAGCACTGATCACACAGCACCCTGAGCACTGAGCACCCAGCACCCTGAGTACTGAGCACTGAGCACCCAGCACCCCGAGCAGTGAGCAGCCAGCACCCTGAGTACTGAGCACCGAGCACCCCGAGCAATGAGCACCCAGCACCCTGAGTACTGAGCTCCGAGCACTCCGAGCACTGAGCACCCTGAGCACTGAGCACCGAGCACCCTGAGCACTGAGTACCCAACACCCTGAGCACTGAGCACCCAGCGCCCTGAGCACTGAGCACCCAGCACCCTGAGCACTGAGCACCCATCACTCTGAGTACTGAGCACTGAGCACCCAGCACCCCGAGCACTGAGCACCCAGCACCCCGAGTACTGAGCACTGAGCACCCTGAGTACTGAGCACCCAGCACCCTGAGCACTGAGTACCCAGCACCCTTAGCACTGAGCACCCAGCACCCTGAGCACTGAGCACCCAGCACCCTGAGCACTGAGCACCCAGCACCCTGAGTACTGAGCACTGAGCACCCAGCACCCCGATCACTGAGCACCCAGCACCCTGAGTACTGAGCACTGAGCACCCAGCACCCCGAGCACTGAGCACCCAGCACCCTGAGCACTGAGCACCCAGCACCCGAGTACTGAGCACACAGCACCCTGAGTACTGAGCACCCAGCACCCTGAGCACTGAGCACCCAGCACCCCGAGCACTGAGCACCCAGCACCCTGAGCACTGAGCACCCAGCACCCCGAGCACTGTGCACCCAGCACCCTGAGTACTGAGCACCCAGCACCCTGAGCACTGAGCACCCAGCACCCTGAGCACTGAGCACGGAGAACCCTGAGCACTGAGCACTGAGCACCCTGATCACTGAGTACTGAGCAACGAGCACCCTGAGTACAGAGCACCCAGCACCCCGAGCACTGAGCACCCAGCACCCTGAGTACTGAGCACCCAGCAGCCTGAGCACTGAGCACCCTGAGTACTGAGCACTGAGCACCCTGAGTACTGAGCACTGAGCACCCTGAGTACTGAGCACCCAGCACCCTGAGTACTGAGCACCCAGCAGCCTGAGCACTGAGCACCCTGAGCACTGAGCACCCAGCACCCTGAGCACTGAGCACCCAGCACTCTGAGTAGTGAGCACCCAACGTACTGAGCACCGAGCACCCCAAGCACTGAGCACCCAGCACCCTGAGTACTGATCACCTAGCACCCTGAGCACTGAGCACCCAGCACCCTGAGTACTGAGCACCCAGCACCCTGAGTACTGAGCACCCAGCACCCCGAGCACTGAGCACCCAGCACCCTGAGTATTGAGCACTCAGCACCCTGTGCACTGAGCACCGAGCAACCTGAGCACTGAGCACCCAGCACCCTGAGGACTGAGCACCCAGCACCCTGAGCACTGAGCACCCTGAGTACTGAGCCCTTAGCACCCTGTGTACTGAGCACTGAATACCCTGAGTACTGAGCAACCAGCACCCTGAGTACTGAGCACCCAGCACCCTGAGCACTGAGCACCGAGCACCCTGAGCACTGAGCACCCAGCACCCTGAGCACTGAGCACCCAGCACTCTGAGTTGTGAGCACCCAACGTACTGAGCACCGAGCACCCCGAGCACTGAGCACCCAGCACCCTGACTACTGAGCACCCAGCACCCCGAGCACTGAGCACCCAGCACCCTGAGCACTGAGCACCCAGCACCCTGAGCACTGATCACCCAGCACACTGAGCACTGAGCACCCAGCACCCTGAGTCCTGAGCACCCAGCACCCCGAGCACTGAGCACCCAGCACCCTGAGCACTGAGCACCCTGAGGACTGAGCACCCAGCACCCTGAGCACTGAGCAACCAGCACCCTGAGTACTGAGCACCGATCATCCTGAGCACTGAGCACCCAGAACCCAAAGCACCCTCAGTACTGAGCACCCAGCACCCCGAGCACTGAGCACCCAGCACCCTGAGTACTGAGCACTCTGAGTACTGAGCACCGATCACCCTGAGCACTGAGCTCCCAGCACCCTGAGTACTGAGCACCCAGCACCCTGAGCAATGAGTACCAAGCACCCTGAGTACTGAGCACCCAGCACCCTGAGCACTGAGCACCCAGCACCCCGAGAATGAGCACCCAGCACCCCGAGTACTGAGCACCGAGCACCCTGAGCACTGAGTACCCAGCACCCTGAGTACTGATCACTCAGCACCCTCAGCACTGAGCACCGAGCACCCCGAGTACTGAGCACCCAGCACCCTGAGCACTGAGCACCCAGCACCCTGAGCACTGAGCACCCAGGAACCTGAGCACTGAGCACCCAGCACCCTGAGTACTGAGCACTGAGCACCCAGCACCCCGAGCACTGAGCACCCAGCACCCTGAGTACTGAGGACTGAGCAATCAGCACCCTGAGCACTGAGCACCCAGCACCCTGAGCACTGAGCACCCAGCACCCGAGTACTGAGCACACAGCACCCTGAGTACTGAGCACCCAGCACCCTGAGTACTGAGCACCCAGCACTCCGAGTACTGAGCACCCAGCACCCTGAGTACTGAGCACCCAGCACCCTGAGCACTGAGCACCCAGCACCCTGAGCACTGAGCACCCAGCACCCTGAGTACTGAGCACCCAGCACCCTGAGCACTGAGCACCCAGCACCCTGAGCACTGAGCACCCAGCACCCTGAGCTCTGAGCACTGAGCACCCTGATCACTGAGTACTGAGCACCGAGCACCCCGAGAACTGAGCACCCAGCACCCGGAGTACTGAGCACCCAGCACCCCAAGCACTGAGCACCCTGAGTATTGAGCACCCAGCACCCTGAGTACTGAGCAGCCAGCACCCTGAGTCCTGAGCAAACAGCACCCTGAGTATTGAGCACCCAGCACCCCGAGCACTGAGCAGCCAGCATCCTGAGTACTGAGCAACGAGCACCCTGAGTACAGAGCACCCAGCACCCCGAGCACTGTGCACCCAGCACCCTGAGGACTGAGCACCCAGCACCCTGAGCACTGAGCACCCGGAGTACTGAGCACTGAGCACCCTGAGTACTGAGCACTGAGCACCCTGAGTACTGAGCAACCAGCACCCTGAGTACTGAGCACCCAGGACCCTGAGCAATGAGCACCGAGCACCCTGAGCACTGAGCACCCAGCACCCTGAGCACTGAGCACCCAGCACCCTGAGTAGTGAGCACCCAACGTACTGAGCACCGAGCACCCCAAGCACTGAGCACCCAGCACCCTGAGTACTGATCACCTAGCACCCTGAGCACTGAGCACCCAGCACCCTGAGTCGTGAGCACCCAACGTACTGAGCACCGAGCACCCCAAGCACTGAGCACCCAGCACCCTGAGTACTGAGCACCCAGCACCCTGAGTACTGAGCACCCAGCACCCCGAGCACTGAGCACCCAGCACCCTGAGTACTGAGCACTCAGCACCCTGTGCACTGAGCACCGAGCACCCTGAGCACTGAGCACCCAGCACCCTGAGGACTGAGCACCCAGCACCCTGAGCACTGAGCACCCTGAGTACTGAGCACTGAGCACCCTGAGTACTGAGCACTGAACACCCTGAGTACTGAGCAACCAGCACCCTGAGTACTGAGCACCCAGCACCCTGAGCACTGAGCACCGAGCACCCTGAGCACTGAGCACCCAGCACCCTGAGCACTGAGCACCCAGCACTCTGAGTTGTGAGCACCCAACGTACTGAGCACCGAGCACCCCGAGCACTGAGCACCCAGCACCCTGAGCACTGAGCACCCAGCACCCTGAGCACTGATCACCCAGCACACTGAGCACTGAGCACCCAGCACCCTGAGTCCTGAGCACCCAGCACCCTGAGTACTGAGCACTCAGCACCCTGAGTACTGAGCACCGAGCACCCCGAGCACTGAGCACCCAGCACCCTGAGCACTGAGCACCCTGAGGACTGAGCACCCAGCACCCTGAGCACTGAGCAACCAGCACCCTGAGTACTGAGCACCGATCATCCTGAGCACTGAGCACCCAGAACCCAAAGCACCCTCAGTACTGAGCACCCAGCACCCCGAGCACTGAGCACCCAGCACCATGAGTACTGAGCACTCTGAGTACTGAGCACCGATCACCCTGAGCACTGAGCTCCCAGCACCCTGAGTACTGAGCACCCAGCACCCTGAGCAATGAGCACCAAGCACCCTGAGTACTGAGCACCCAGCACCCTGAGCACTGAGCACCCAGCACCCCGAGAATGAGCACCCAGCACCCCGAGTACTGAGCACCGAGCACCCTGAGCAGTGAGTACCCAGCACCCTGAGTACTGATCACTCAGCACCCTCAGCACTGAGCACCGAGCACCCCGAGTACTGAGCACCCAGCACCCTGAGCACTGAGCACCCAGCACCCTGAGCACTGAGCACCCAGGAACCTGAGCACTGAGCACCCAGCACCCTGAGTACTGAGCACTGAGCACCCAGCACCCCGAGCACTGAGCAAACAGCACCCTGAGTACTGAGCACTGAGCACCCAGCACCCCGAGCACTGAGCACCCAGCACCCTGAGCACTGAGCACCCAGCACCCGAGTACTGAGCACACAGCACCCTGAGTACTGAGCACCCAGCACCCTGAGTACTGAGCACCCAGCACTCCGAGTACTGAGCACCCAGCACCCTGAGTACTGAGCACCCAGCACCCTGAGCACTGAGCACCCAGCACCCCGAGCACTGAGCACCCAGCACCCTGAGTACTGAGCACACAGCACCCTGAGCACTGAGCACCCAGCACCCTGAGCACTGAGCACCCAGCACCCTGAGGACTGAGCACTGAGCACCCTGATCTCTGAGTACTGAGCACCGAGCACCCCGAGAACTGAGCACCCAGCACCCGGAGTACTGAGCACCCAGCACCCCAAGCACTGAGCACCCTGAGTATTGAGCACCCAGCACCCTGAGTACTGAGCAGCCAGCACCCTGAGTCCTGAGCAAACAGCACCCTGAGTATTGAGCACCCAGCACCCCGAGCACTGAGCACCCAGCACCCTGAGGACTGAGCACAGAGCCCCCTGAGCACTGAGCACCCTGAGTACTGAGCACTGAGCACCCTGAGTACTGAGCACTGAGCACCCTGAATACTGAGCAACCAGCACCCTGAGTACTGAGCACCCAGCACCCTGAGCACTGAGCACCGAGCACCCTGAGCACTGAGCACCCAGCACCCTGAGCACTGAGCACCCAGCACCCTGAGCACTGAGCACCCAGCACCCTGAGCACTGAGCACTGAGCACCCTGATCACTGAGTACTGAGCACCGAGCACCCCGAGAACTGAGCACCCAGCACCCGGAGTACTGAGCACCCAGCACCCCAAGCACTGAGCACCCTGAGTATTGAGCACCCAGCACCCTGAGTACTGAGCAGCCAGCACCCTGAGTACTGAGCAAACAGCACCCTGAGTATTGAGCACCCAGCACCCCGAGCACTGAGCACCCAGCACCCTGAGGCCTGAGCACATAGCACCCTGAGCACTGAGCACCCTGAGTACTGAGCACTGAGCACACTGAGTACTGAGCACTGAGCACCCTGAGTACTGAGCAACCAGCACCCTGAGTACTGAGCACCCAGCACCCTGAGCACTGAGCACCGAGCACCCTGAGCACTGAGCACCCAGCACCCTGAGCACTGAGCACCCAGCACCCTGAGTAGTGAGTACCCAACGTACTGAGCACCGAGCACCCCGAGCACTGAGCACCCAGCACCCTGAGTACTGAGCACCCAGCACCCCGAGCACTGAGCACCCAGCACCCTGAGCACTGAGCACCCAGCACCCTGAGCACTGATCACCCAGCACCCTGAGCACTGAGCACCCAACACCCTGAGTACTGAGCACCCAGCACCCTGAGTACTGAGCACTCAGCACCCTGAGTACTGAGCACCGAGCACCCCGAGCACTGAGCAACCAGCACCCTGAGCACTGAGCACCCTGAGTACTGAGCACCCAGCACCCTGAACACTGAGCACCCAGCACCCTGAGTACTGAGCACCGATCATCCTGAGCACTGAGCACCCAGAACCCAAAGCACTGAGCACACAGCACCCTCAGTATTGAGCACCCAGCACCCCGAGCACTGAGCACCCAGCACCCTGTGTACTGAGCACCTTGAGTACAAAGCACCCAGCACCCCAAGCACTGAGCACCCAGCACCCTGAGTACTGAGCACTCAGCACCCTGAGGACTGAGCACCCAGCACCCTGAGTACTGAGCACCCAGCACCCTGAGTACTGAGCACCCAGCACCCTGAGCACTGAGTACCCAGCACCCTGAGCACTGAGCACCCAGCACCCTGTGCACTGAGCACACAGCACCCTGAGCACTGAGCACCCAGCACCCTGAGTACTGAGCACTGAGCACCCAGCACCCCGAGCAGTGAGCACCCAGCACCCTGAGCACTGAGCACCCAGCACCCTGAGTACTGAGCACTGAGCACCCAGCACCCCGAGCATTGAGCACCCAGCACCCTGAGTACTGAGCACTGAGCACCCAGCACCCCGAGCACTGAGCACCCAGCACCCTGAGCACTGAGCACTGAGCACCCTGATCACTGAGTACTGAGCACCGAGCACCCAGAGAACTGAGCACCCAGCACCCGGAGTACTGAGCACCCAGCACCCCAAGCACTGAGCACCCTGAGTATTGAGCACCCAGCACCCTGAGTACTGAGCAGCCAGCACCCTGAGTACTGAGCAAACAGCACCCTGAGTATTGAGCACCCAGCACCCAGAGCACTGAGCACCCAGCACCCTGAGGACTGAGCACAGAGCACCCTGAGCACTGAGCACCCTGAGTACTGAGCACTGAGCACCCTGAGTACTGAGCACTGAGCACCCTGAGTACTGAGCAACCAGCACCCTGAGTACTGAGCACCCAGCACCCTGAGCACTGAGCACCGAGCACCCTGAGCACTGAGCACCCAGCACCCTGAGCACTGAGCACCCAGCACCCTGAGTAGTGAGCACCCAACGTACTGAGCACCGAGCACCCCGTGCACTGAGCACCCAGCACCCTGAGTACTGAGCACCCAGCACCCCGAGCACTGAGCACCCAGCACCCTGAGCACTGAGCACCCAGCACCCTGAGCACTGATCACCCAGCACCCTGAGCACTGAGCACCCAGCACCCTGAGTACTGAGCACCCAGCACCCTGAGTACTGAGCACTCAGCACCCTGAGTACTGAGCACCGAGCACCCCGAGCCCTGAGCACCCAGCACCCTGAGCACTGAGCACCCTGAGGACTGAGCACCCAGCACCCAGAACACTGAGCACCCAGCACCCTGAGTACTGAGCACCGATCATCCTGAGCACTGAGCACCCAGAACCCAAAGCACTGAGCACCCAGCACCCTCAGTACTGAGCACCCAGCACCCCGAGCACTGAGCACCCAGCACCCTGTGTACTGAGCACCTTGAGTACAAAGCACCCAGCACCCCAAGCACTGAGCACCCAGCACCCTGAGTACTGAGCACCCAGCACCCTGAGGACTGAGCACCCAGCACCCCGAGTACTGAGCACCCAGCACCCTGAGTATTGAGCACCCAGTACCCCGAGCACTGAGCACCCAGCACCCCGAGCACTGAGCACCCAGCTCCCTGAGTACTAAGCACCCAGCACCCTGAGCACTGAGCACCCAGCACCCTGAGAACTGAGCACACAGCACCCTGAGCACTGAGCACCCAGCACCCTGAGTAGTGAGCACCCAACGTACTGAGCACCGAGCACCCCGAGCACTGAGCACCCAGCACCCTGAGTACTGAGCACCGAGCACCCTGAGTACTGAGCACCCAGCACCCTGAGTACTGAGCTCCGAGCACCCCGAGCACTGAGCACCCAGCACCCCGAGCACCGAGCACCCTGAGTACTGAGCACCCAGCACCCTGAGTACTGAGCACCCTGCACCCTGAGCAATGAGCACCCTGAGTACTGAGCACCCAGCACCTTGAGCACTGAGCACCCAGCACCCGGAGTACTGAGCACCCAGCACCCTGAGTACTAAGCACCGAGAACCCTGATTACTGAGCACCCAGCACCCTGAGCACTGAACACACAGCACCCTGAGTACTGAGCACCTCGAGCACTGAGCACCCAGCACCCTGAGTACTGAGCACCGAGCACCCCGAGCACTGAGCACCCAGCACCGCGAGCACTGAGCACATAGCACCCCGAGCACTGAGCACCCAGCACCCTGAGTACTGAGCACCCAGCACCCTGAGTACTGAGCACCCAGCACCCTGAGCACTGAGTACCCAGCACCCTGAGCACTGAGCACCCAGCACCCTGAGCACTGAGCACACAGCACCCTGAGCACTGAGCCCCCAGCACCCTGAGTACTGAGCACTGAGCACCTAGCACCCCGAGCAGTGAGCACCCAGCACCCTGAGTTCTGAGCACCGAACACCCCGAGCACTGAGCACCCAGCACCCTGAGTACTGAGCTCCGAGCACCCAGAGCACTGAGCACCCTGAGCACTGAGCACCGAGCACCCTGAGCACTGAGTACCCAGCACCCTGAGCACTGAGCACTGAGCACCCTGAGTACTGAGCACCCTGAGCACTGAGTACCCAGCACCCTTAGCACTGAGCACCCAGCACCCTGAGCACTGAGCACCCAGCACCCTGAGCACTGAGCACCCAGCACCCTGAGTACTGAGCACTGAGCACCCAGCACCCCGAGCACTGAGCACCCAGCACCCTGAGTACTGAGCACTGAGCACCCAGCACCCCGAGCACTGAGCACCCAGCACCCTGAGCACTGAGCACCCAGCACCCGAGTACTGAGCACACAGCACCCTGAGTACTGAGCACCCAGCACCCTGAGTACTGAGCACCCAGGACCCCGAGCACTGAGCACCCAGCACCCTGAGTACTGAGCACCCAGCACCCTGAGCACTGAGCACCCAGCACCCCGAGCACTGAGCACCCAGCACCCTGAGTACTGAGCACCCAGCACCCTGAGCACTGAGCACCCAGCACCCTGAGCACTGAGCACGGAGCACCCTGAGCACTGAGCACTGAGCACCCTGATCACTGAGTACTGAGCACCGAGCACCCCGAGAACTGAGCACCCAGCACCCGGAGTACTGAGCACCCAGCAGCCCAAGCACTGAGCACCCTGAGAATTGAGCACCCAGCACCCTGAGTACTGAGCAGCCAGCACCCTGAGTACTGAGCAACCAGCACCCTGAGTACAGAGCACCCAGCACCCCGAGCACTGTGCACCCAGCACCCTGAGGACTGAGCACCCAGCACCCTGAGCACTGAGCACCCTGAGTACTGAGCACTGAGCACCCTGAGTACTGAGCACTGAGCACCCTGAGTACTGAGCACCCAGCACCCTGAGTACTGAGCACCCAGCACCCCGAGCACTGAGCACCCAGCACCCTGAGTACTGAGCACCCAGCACCCTGAGCACTGAGCAACGAGCACCCTGAGCACTGAGCACCCAGCACCCTGAGGACTGAGCACCCAGCACCCTGAGCACTGAGCACCCTGAGTACTGAGCACTGAGCACCCTGAGTACTGAGCACTGAACACCCTGAGTACTGAGCAACCAGCACCCTGAGTACTGAGCACCCAGCACCCTGAGCACTGAGCACCCAGAACCCAAAGCACCCTCAGTACTGAGCACCCAGCACCCCGAGCACTGAGCACCCAGCACCATGAATACTGAGCACTCTGAGTAGTGAGCACCAATCACCCTGAGCACTGAGCTCCCAGCACCCTGAGTACTGAGCACCCAGCACACTGAGCAATGAGCAACAAGCACCCTGAGCACTGAGCACCCAGCACCCTGAGTACTGAGCACCCAGCACCCCGAACACTGAGCGCCCAGCTCCCCGAGAATGAGCACCCAGCACCCCGAGTACTGAGCACCGAGCACCCTGAGAACTGAGTACCCAGCACCCTGAGTACTGAGCACTCAGCACCCTGAGCACTGAGCACCGAGCACCCCGAGTACTGAGCACCCAGCACCCTGAGCACTGAGCACCCAGCACCCTGAGCACTGAGCACCCAGGAACCTGAGCACTGAGCACCCAGCACCCTGAGTACTGAGCACTGAGCACCCAGCACCCCGAGCACTGAGCACCCAGCACCCTGAGTACTGAGCACTGAGCACCCAGCACCCCGAGCACTGAGCACCCAGCACCCTGAGCACTCAGCACCCAGCACCCGAGTACTGAGCACACAGCACCCTGAGTACTGAGCACCCAGCACCCTGAGTACTGAGCACCCAGCACTCCGAGTACTGAGCACCCAGCACCCTGAGTACTGAGCACCCAGCACCCTGAGCACTGAGCACCCAGCACCCCGAGCACTGAGCACCCAGCACCCTGAGTACTGAGCACCGAGCACCCTGAGCACTGAGCACCCAGCACCCTGAGCACTGAGCACCCAGCACCCTGATCACCCAGCACCCTGATCACTGAGCACTGAGCACCCAGCACCCTGAGCACTGAGCACCCTGATCACTGAGTACTGAGCACCGAGCACCCCGAGAACTGAGCACCCAGCAGCCGGAGTACTGAGCACCCAGCACCCCAAGCACTGAGCACCCTGAGTATTGAGCACCCAGCACCCTGAGTACTGAGCAGCCAGCACCCTGAGTACTGAGCAAACAGCACCCTGAGTATAGAGCACCCAGCACCCCGAGCACTGAGCACCCAGCACCCTGAGGACTGAGCACAGAGCACCCTGAGCACTGAGCACCCTGAGTAAAGAGCACTGAGCACCCTGAGTACTGAGCACTGAGCACCCTGAGTACTGAGCACCCAGCACCCTGAGTACTGAGCACCCAGCACCCTTAGCACTGAGCACCGAGCACCCTGAGCACTGAGCTCCCAGCACCCTGAGCACTGAGCACCCAGCACCCTGAGTAGTGAGCACCCAACGTACTGAGCACCGAGCACCCCGAGCACTGAGCACCCAGCACCCTGAGTACTGAGCACCCAGCACACCGAGCACTGGGCACCCAGCACCCTGAGCACTGAGCACCCAGCACCCTGAGCACTGATCACCCAGCACCCTGAGCACTGAGCACCCAGCAACCTGAGTACTGAGCACACAGCACCCTGAGTACTGAGCACTCAGCACCCTGAGTACTGAGTACCGAGCACCCCGAGCACTGAGCACCCAGCACCCTGAGCACTGAGCACCCTGAGGACTGAGCACCCAGCACCCAGAACACTGAGCACCCAGCACCCTGAGTACTGAGCACCGATCATCCTGAGCACTGAGCACCCAGAACCCAAAGCACTGAGCACCCAGCACCCTCAGTACTGAGCACCCAGCACCCCGAGCACTGAGCACCCAGCACCCTGTGTACTGAGCACCCTGAGTACAAGCACCCAGCACCCCAAGCACTGGAGCACCCAGCACCCTGAGTACTGAGCACTCAGCACCCTGAGTACTGAGCACCCAGCACCCTGAGTACTGAGCTCCCAGCACCCTGAGTACTGAGCACCCAGCACCCCGAGCACTGAGCACCCAGCACCCCGAGCACTGAGCACCCAGCTCCCTGAGTACTGAGCACCCAGCACCCTGAGCACTGAGCACCCAGCACCCTGAGCACTGAGCACCCAGCACCCTGAGCACTGAGCACCCAGCACCCTGAGTACTGAGCACCGAGCACCCTGAGCACTGAGCACCCAGCACCCTGAGTACTGAGCTCCGAGCACACCGAGCACTGAGCACCCAGCGCCCCGAGCACCGAGCACCCTGAGTACTGAGCACCCAGCACCCTGAGTACTGAGCACCCTGCACCCTGAGCAATGAGCACCCTGAGAACTGAGCACCCAGCACCTTGAGCACTGAGCACCCAGCACCCGGAGTACTGAGCACCCAGCACCCTGAGTACTAAGCACCAAGAACCCTGAGTACTGAGCACCCAGCAACCTGAGCACTGAACACACAGCAACCTGAGTACTGAGCACCTCGAGGACTGAGCACCCAGCACCCTGAGTACTGAGCACCGAGCACCCCGAGCACTGAGCACCCAGCACCGCGAGCACTGAGCACATAGCACCCCGAGCACTGAGCACCCAGCACCCTGAATACTGAGCACCCAGCACCCTGAGTACTGAGCACCCAGCACCCTGAGCACTGAGTACCCAGCACCCTGAGCACTGAGCACCCAGCACCCTGAGCACTGAGCACACAGCACCCTGAGCACTGAGCACCCAGCACCCTGAGTACCGAGCACTGAGCACCCAGCACCCCGAGCAGTGAGCACCCAGCACCCTGAGTACTGAGCACCGAGCACCCCGAGCACTGAGCACCCAGCACCCTGAGTACTGAGCTCCGAGCACCCCGAGCACTGAGCACCCTGAGCACTGAGCACCGAGCACCCTGAGCACTGAGTACCCAGCACCCTGAGCACTGAGCACCCAGCGCCCTGAGCACTGAGCACCCAGCACCCTGAGCACTGGGCACCCAGCACCCTGAGTACTGAGCACTGAGAACCCAGCACCCCGAGCACTGAGCACCCAGCACCCCGAGTACTGAGCACTGAGCACCCTGAGTACTGAGCACCCAGCAGCCTGAGCACTGAGTACCCAGCACCCTGAGCACTGAGCACCCAGCACCCTGAGCACTGAGGACCCAGCACCCTGAGAACTGAGCACCCAGCACCCTGAGTACTGAGCACTGAGCACCCAGCACCCCGAGCACTGAGCACCCAGCACCCTGAGTACTGAGCACTGAGCACCCAACACCCCGAGCACTGAGCACCCAGCACCCTGAGCACTGAGCACCCAGCACCCGAGTACTGAGCACACAGCACCCTGAGTACTGAGCACCCAGCACCCTGAGTACTGAGCACCCAGCACCCTGAGCACTTAGCACCCAGCACCCTGAGCACTGAGCACCCAGCACCCTGAGCACTGAGCACTGAGCACCCTGATCACTGAGTACTGAGCACAGAGCACCCCGAGAACTGAGCACACAGCACCCGGAGTACTGATCACCCAGCACGCCAAGCACTGAGCTCCCTGAGTATTGAGCACACAGCACCCTGAGTACTGAGCAGCCAGCACCCTGACTACTGAGCAACCAGCACCCTGAGTACAGAGCACCCAGCACCACGAGCTCTGAGCACCCAGCACACTGAGGACTGAGCACCCAGCACCCTGAGCACTGAGCACCCTGAGTACTGAGCACTGAGCACCCTGAGTACTGAGCACTGAGCATCCTGAGTACTGAGCAACCAGCACCCTGAGTACTGAGCACCCAGGACCCTGAGCAATGAGCACCGAGCATCCTGAGCACTGAGCACCCAGCACCCTGAGCACTGAGCACACAGCACCCTGAGTAGTGAGCACACAACGTACTGAGCACCGAGCACCCCAAGCACTGAGCACCCAGCACCCTGAGTACTGAGCACCCAGCACCCCGAGCACTGAGCACCCAGCACCCTGAGCACTGAGCACCCAGCACCCTGAGCACTGATCAGCCAGCACCCTGAGCACTGAGCACCCACCACCCTGAGCACTGAGCACCCTGAGTACTGAGCACAGAGCACCCTGAGTACTGAGCACTGAGCACCCTGAGTACTGAGCAACCAGCACCCTGAGTACTGAGCACCCAGGACCCTGAGCAATGAGCACCGAGCACCCTGAGCACTGAGCACCCAGCACCCTGAGCACTGAGCACCCAGCACCCTGAGTAGTGAGCACCCAACGTACTGAGCACCGAGCACCCCATGCACTGAGCACCCAGGACCCTGAGTACTGAGCACCCAGCACCCCGAGCACTGAGCACACCGCACCCTGAGCACTGAGCACCCAGCACCCTGAGCACTGATCACCCAGCACCCTGAGCACTGAGCACCCAGCACCCTGAGTACTGAGCACCCAGCACCCTGAGAACTGAGCACCCAGCACCCCGAGCACTGAGCACCCAGCACCCTGAGTACTGAGAACCCAGCACCCTGAGCACTGAGCACCGAGCACCCTGAGCACTGAGCACCCAGCACCCTGAGGACTGAGCACCCAGCACCCTGAGCACTGAGCACCCTGGGTACTGAGCACTGAGCACCCTGAGTACTGAGCACTGAACACCCTGAGTACTGAGCAACCAGCACCCTGAGTACTGAGCACCCAGCACCCTGAGCACTGAGCACCGAGCACCCTGAGCACTGAGCACCCAGCACCCTGAGCACTGAGCACCCAGCACCCTGTGTTGTGAGCACCCAACGTACTGAGCACCGAGCACCCCGAGCACTGAGCACCCAGCACCCTGAGTACTGAGCACCCAGCACCCCGAGCACTGAGCACCCAGCACCCTGAGCACTGAGCACCCAGCACCCTGAGCACTGATCACCCAGCACCCTGAGCACTGAGCACCCAGCACCCTGAGTACTGAGCACCCAGCACCCTGAGTACTGAGCACTCAGCACCCTGAGTACTGAGCACCGAGCACCCCGAGCACTGAGCACCCAGCACCCTGAGCACTGAGCAAGCTGAGGACTGAGCACCCAGCACCCTGAGCACTGAGCACGCAGCACCCTGAGTACTGAGCACCGATCATCCTGAGCACTGAGCACCCAGAACCCAAAGCACCCTCAGTACTGAGCACCCAGCACCCCGAGCACTGAGCACCCAGCACCATGAGTACTGAACACTCTGAGTACTGAGCACCGATCACCCTGAGCACTGAGCTCCCAGCACCCTGAGTACTGAGCACCCAGCACACTGAGCAATGAGCACCAAGCACCCTGAGTACTGAGCACCCAGCAACCTGAGCACTGAGCACCCAGCACCCTGAGTACTGAGCACCCAGCACCCCGAACACTGTGCACCCAGCACCCCGAGAATGAGCACCCAGCACCCCAAGTACTGAGCACCGAGCACCCTGAGCACTGAGTACCCAGCACCCAAAGTACTGAGCACTCAGCACCCTGAGCACTGAGCACCGAGCACCCCGAGTACTGAGCAGCCAGCACCCTGAGCACTGAGCACCCAGCACCCTGAGCACTGAGCACCCAGGAACCTGAGCACTGAGCACCCTGCACCCTGAGTACTGAGCACTGAGCACCCAGCACCCCGAGCACTGAGCACCCAGCACCCTGAGTACTGAGCACTGAGCACCCAGCACCCCGAGCACTGAGCACCCAGCACCCTGAGCACTGAGCACCCAGCACCCGAGTACTGAGCACACAGCACCCTGAGTACTGAGCACCCAGCACCCTGAGTACTGAGCACCCAGCACTCTGAGTACTGAGCACCCAGCACCCTGAGTACTGAGCACCCAGCACCCTGAGCACTGAGCACCCAGCACCCCGAGCACTGAGCACCCAGCACCCTGAGTACTGAGCACCCAGCACCCTGAGCACTGAGCACCCAGCACCCTGAGCACTGAGCACCCAGCACCCTGAGCACTGAGCACTGAGCACCCTGATCACTGAGTACTGAGCACCCAGCACTCCGAGTACTGAGCACCCAGCACCCCGAGAACTGAGCACCCAGCACCCGGAGTACTGAGCACCCAGCACCCCAAGCACTGAGCACCCTGAGTATTGAGCACCCAGCACCCTGAGTACTGAGCAGCCAGCACCCTGAGTACTGAGCAACCAGCACCCTGAGTATTGAGCACCCAGCACCCCGAGCACTGAGCACCCAGCACCCTGAGGACTGAGCACAGAGCACCCTGAGTACTGAGCTCCGAGCACCCCGAGCACTGAGCACCCTGAGCACTGAGCACCGAGCACCCTGAGCACTGAGTACCCAGCACCCTGAGCACTGAGCACCCAGCACCCCGAGCACTGAGCACCCAGCACCCTGAGCACTGAGCACCCAGCACCCGAGTACTGAGCACACAGCACCCTGAGTACTGAGCACCCAGCACCCTGAGTACTGAGCACCCAGCACTCTGAGTACTGAGCACCCAGCACCCTGAGTACTGAGCACCCAGCACCCTGAGCACTGAGCACCCAGCACCCCGAGCACTGAGCACCCAGCACCCTGAGTACTGAGCACTCAGCACCCTGAGTACTGAGCACCGAGCACCCCGAGCACTGAGCACCCAGCACCCTGAGCACTGAGCACCCTGAGGACTGAGCACCCAGCACCCTGAACACTGAGCAGCCAGCACCCTGAGTACTGAGCACCGATCACCCTGAGCACTGAGCACCCAGAACCCAAAGCACTGAGCACCCAGCACCCTCAGTACTGAGCACCCAGCACCCCGAGCACTGAGCACCCAGCACCCTGTGTACTGAGCACCCTGAGTACAAAGCACCCAGCACCCCAAGCTCTGAGCACCCAGCACCCTGAGTACTGAGCACCCAGCACCCTGAGGACTGACCACCCAGCACCCCGAGTACTGAGCACCCAGCACCCTGAGTACTGAGCACCCAGCACCCCGAGCACTGAGCACCCAGCTCCCTGAGTACTGAGCATCCAGCACCCCGAGCACTGAGCACCCAGCACCCTGAGTACTGAGCACCCAGCACCCTGAGCACTGAGCACCCAGCACCCCGAGCACTGAGCACCCAGCACCCTGAGTACTGAGCAACCAGCACCCTGAGCACTGAGCACCCAGCACCCTGAGCACTGAGCACCCAGCACCCTGAGCACTGAGCACTGAGCACCCTGATCACTGAGTACTGAGCACAGAGCACCCTGAGTATTGAGCACCCAGCACCCTGAGCACTGAGCACCCAGCACCCTGAGTAGTGAGCACACAACGTACTGAGCACCGAGCACCCCAAGCACTGAGCACCCAGCACCCTGAGTACTGAGCACCCAGCACCCCGAGCACTGAGCACCCAGCACCCTGAGCACTGAGCACCCAGCACCCTGAGCACTGATCAGCCAGCACCCTGAGCACTGAGCACCCAGCACCCTGAGCACTGAGCACCCTGAGTACTGAGCACAGAGCACCCTGAGTACTGAGCACTGAGCACCCTGAGTACTGAGCAACCAGCACCCTGAGTACTGAGCACCCAGGACCCTGAGCAATGAGCACCGAGCACCCTGAGCACTGAGCACCCAGCACCCTGAGCACTGAGCACCCAGCACCCTGAGTAGTGAGCACCCAACGTACTGAGCACCGAGCACCCCATGAACTGAGCACCCAGCACCCTGAGTACTGAGCACCCAGCACCCCAAGCACTGAGCACACCGCACCCTGAGCACTGAGCACCCAGCACCCTGAGCACTGATCACCCAGCACCCTGAGCACTGAGCACCCAGCACCCTGAGTACTGAGCACCCAGCACCCTGAGAACTGAGCACCCAGCACCCCGAGCACTGAGCACCCAGCACCCTGAGTACTGAGCACCCAGCACCCTGAGCACTGAGCACCGAGCACCCTGAGCACTGAGCACCCAGCACCCTGAGGACTGAGCACCCAGCACCCTGAGCACTGAGCACCCTGGGTACTGAGCACTGAGCACCCTGAGTACTGAGCACTGAACACCCTGAGTACTGAGCAACCAGCACCCTGAGTACTGAGCACCCAGCACCCTGAGCACTGAGCACCAAGCACCCTGAGCACTGAGCACCCAGCACCCTGAGCACTGAGCACCCAGCACCCTGTGTTGTGAGCACCCAACGTACTGAGCACCGAGCACCCCGAGCACTGAGCACCCAGCACCCTGAGTACTGAGCACCCAGCACCCCGAGCACTGAGCACCCAGCACCCTGAGCACTGAGCACCCAGCACCCTGAGCACTGATCACCCAGCACCCTGAGCACTGAGCACCCAGCACCCTGAGTACTGAGCACCCAGCACCCTGAGTACTGAGCACTCAGCACCCTGAGTACTGAGCACCGAGCACCCCGAGCACTGAGCACCCAGCACCCTGAGCACTGAGCAAGCTGAGGACTGAGCACCCAGCACCCTGAGCACTGAGCACGCAGCACCCTGAGTACTGAGCACCGATCATCCTGAGCACTGAGCACCCAGAACCCAAAGCACCCTCAGTACTGAGCACCCAGCACCCCGAGCACTGAGCACAAAGCACCATGAGTACTGAGCACTCTGAGTACTGAGCACCGATCACCCTGAGCACTGAGCTCCCAGCACCCTGAGTACTGAGCACCCAGCACCCTGAGCAATGAGCACCAAGCACCCTGAGTACTGAGCACCCAGCAACCTGAGCACTGAGCACCCAGCACCCTGAGTACTGAGCACCCAGCACCCCGAACACTGAGCACCCAGCACCCCGAGAATGAGCACCCAGCACCCCAAGTACTTAGCACCGAGCACCCTGAGCACTGAGTACCCAGCACCCAAAGTACTGAGCACTCAGCACCCTGAGCACTGAGCACCGAGAACCCCGAGTACTGAGCACCCAGCACCCTGAGCACTGAGCACCCAGCACCCTGAGCACTGAGCACCCAGGAACCTGAGCACTGAGCACCCAGCACCCTGAGTACTGAGCACTGAGCACCCAGCACCCCGAGCACTGAGCACCCAGCACCCTGAGTACTGAGCACTGAGCACCCAGCACCCCGAGCACTGAGCACCCAGCACCCTGAGCACTGAGCACCCAGCACCCGAGTACTGAGCACACAGCACCCTGAGTACTGAGCACCCAGCACCCTGAGTACTGAGCACCCAGCACTCTGAGTACTGAGCACCCAGCACCCTGAGTACTGAGCACCCAGCACCCTGAGCACTGAGCACCCAGCACCCCGAGCACTGAGCACACAGCACCCTGAGTACTGAGCACCCAGCACCCTGAGCACTGAGCACCCAGCACCCTGAGCACTGAGCACCCAGCACCCTGAGCACTGAGCACCCTGATCACTGAGTACTGAGCACCCAGCACTCCGAGTACTGAGCACCCAGCACCCCGAGAACTGAGCACCCAGCACCCGGAGTACTGAGCACCCAGCACCCCAAGCACTGAGCACCCTGAGTATTGAGCACCCAGCACCCTGAGTACTGAGCAG
The DNA here is from genome assembly GCF_018167655.1 of Microtus oregoni. Taxonomy (NCBI): domain Eukaryota; kingdom Metazoa; phylum Chordata; class Mammalia; order Rodentia; family Cricetidae; genus Microtus; species Microtus oregoni. Next base: position 44,247 of record NW_024543148.1, read on the forward strand.
CCAGCACCCTGAGTACTGAGCAACCAGCACCCTGAGTATTGAGCACCCAGCACCCCGAGCACTGAGCACCCAGCACCCTGAGGACTGAGCACAGAGCACCCTGAGCACTGAGCACCCTGAGTACTGAGCACTGAGCACCCTGAGTACTGAGCACTGAGCACCCTGAGTACTGAGCAACCAGCACCCTGAGTACTGAGCACCCAGCACCCTGAGCACTGAGCACCGAGCACCCTGAGCACTGAGGACCCAGCACCCTGAGCACTGAGCACCCAGCACCCTGAGTAGTGAGCACACAACGTAATGAGCACCGAGCACCCCGAGCACTGAGCACCCAGCAAACTGAGTACTGAGCACCCAGCACCCCGAGCACTGAGAACCCAGCACCCTGAGCACTGAGCACCCAGCACCCTGAGCACTGATCACCCAGCACCCTGAGCACTGAGCACCCAGCACCCTGAGTACTGAGCACCCAGCACCCTGAGTACTGAGCACTCAGCACCCTGAGAACTGAGCACCGAGCACCCCGAGCACTGAGCACTCAGCACCCTGAGCACTGAGCACCCTGAGGACTGAGCACCCAGCACCCTGTACACTGAGCAGCCAGCACCCTGAGTACTGAGCACCGATCATCCTGAGCACTGAGCACCCAGAACCCAAAGCACTGAGCACCCAGCACCCTCAGTACTGAGCACCCAGCACCCCGAGCACTGAGCACCCAGCACCCTGTGTACTGAGCACCCTGAGTACAAAGCACCCAGCACCCCAAGCTCTGAGCACCCAGCACCCTGAGTACTGAGCACTCAGCACCCTGAGGACTGAGCACCCAGCACCCCGAGTACTGAGCACCCAGCACCCTGAGTACTGAGCACCCAGCACCCCGAGCACTGAGCACCCAGCACCCCGAGCACTGAGCACCCAGCTCCCTGAGTACTGAGCACCCAGCACCCTGAGCACTGAGCACCCAGCACCCTGAGCACTGAGCAACCAGCACCCTGAGCACTGAGCACCCAGCACCCTGAGTAGTGAGCACCCAACGTACTGAGCACCGAGCACCCCGAGCACTGAGCACCCAGCACCCTGAGTACTGAGCTCCGAGCACCCTGAGCACTGAGCACCCAGCGCCCCGAGCACCGTGCACCCTGAGTACTGAGCACCCAGCACCCTGAGTACTGAGCACCCTGCACCCTGAGCAATGAGCACCCTGAGTACTGAGCACCCAACACCTTTAGCACTGAGCACCCAGCACCCGGAGTACTGAGCACCCAGCAACCTGAGTACTAAGCACCGAGAACCCTGAGTACTGAGCACCCAGCACCCTGAGCACTGAACACACAGCACCCTGAGTACTGAGCACCTCGAGCACTGAGCACCCAGCACCCTGAGTACTGAGCACCGAGCACCGCGAGCACTGAGCACATAGCACCCAGAGCACTGAGCACCCAGCACCCCGAGTACTGAGCACCCAGCACCCTGAGTACTGAGCACCCAGCACCCTGAGCACTGAGTACCCAGCACCCTGAGCACTGAGCACCCAGCACCCTGAGTACTGAGCACTGAGCACCCAGCACCCAGAGCAGTGAGCACCCAGCACCCTGACTACTGAGCACCGAGCACCCCGAGCACTGAGTTCCCAGCATCCTGAGTACTGAGCTCCGAGCACCCCGAGCACTGAGCGCCCTGAGCACTGAGCACCGAGCACCCTGAGCACTGAGTACCCAGCACCCTGAGCACTGAGCACCCAGCGCCCTGAGCACTGAGCACCCAGCACCCTGAGCACTGAGCACCCAGCACCCTGAGTACTGAGCACTGAGCACCCAGCACCCCGAGCACTGAGCACCCAGCACCCCGAGTACTGAGCACTGAGCACCCTGAGTACTGAGCACCCAGCACCCTGAGCACTGAGCACCCAGCAACCTGAGTACTGAGCACTGAGCACCCAGCACCCCGAGCACTGAGCACCCAGCACCCTGAGTACTGAGCACTGAGCACCCAACACCCCGAGCACTGAGCACCCAGTACCCTGAGCACTGAGCACCCAGCACCCGAGTACTGAGCACACAGCACCCTGAGTACTGAGCACCCAGCACCCTGAGTACTGAGCACCCAGCACCCCGAGCACTGAGCACCCAGCACCCTGAGTACTGAGCACCCAGCACACTGAGCACTGAGCACCCAGCACCCCGAGCACCGAGCACCCAGCACCCTGAGTACTGAGCACCCAGCACCCTGAGCACTGAGCACCCAGCACCCTGAGCACTGAGCACCCAGCACCCTGAGCACTGAGCACTGAGCACCCTGATCACTGAGTACTGAGCACCGAGCACCCCGAGAACTGAGCACACAGCACCCGGAGTACTGAGCACCCAGCACCCCAAGCACTGAGCACCCTGAGTATTGAGCACCCAGCACCCTGAGTACTGAGCAGCCAGCACACTGAGTACTGAGCAACCAGCACCCTGAGTACAGAGCACCCAGCACCACGAGCACTGAGCACCCAGCACCATGAGGACTGTGCACCCAGCACCCTGAGCAATGAGCAAACTGAGTACTGAGCACTGAGCACCCTGAGTACTGAGCACTGAGCACCCTGAGTACTGAGCAACCAGCACAATGAGTACTGAGCACCCAGGACCCTGAGCAATGAGCACCGAGCACCCTGAGCACTGAGCACCCAGCACCCTGAGCACTGAGCACCCAGCACCCTGAGTAGTGAGCACCCAACGTACTGAGCACCGAGCACCCCAAGCACTGAGCACCCAGCACCCTGAGTACTGAGCACCCAGCACCCCGAGCACTGAGCACCCAGCACCCTGAGCACTGAGCACCCAGCACCCTGAGCACTGTTCAGCCAGCACCCTGAGCACTGAGCACCCAGCACCCTGAGTACTGAGCACCCAGGACACTGAGTACTGAGCACCCAGCACCCCGAGCACTGAGCACCCAGCACCCGGAGTACTGAGCACCCAGCACCCTGAGCACTGAGCACCGAGCACCCTGAGCACTGAGCACCCACCACCGCGAGCACTGAGCACATAGCACCCCGAGCACTTAGCACCCAGCACCCTGAGTACTGAGCACCCAGCACCCTGAGTACTGAGCACCCAGCACCCTGAGCACTGTGTACCCAGCACCCTGAGCACTGAGCACCCAACACCCCGAGCACTGAGCACCCAGCACCCTGAGCACTGAGCACCCAGCACCCGAGTACTGAGCACACAGCACCCTGAGTACTGAGCACCCAGCACCCTGAGTACTGAGCATCCAGCACCCCGAGCACTGAGCACCCAGCACCCTGAGTACTGAGCACCCAGCACCCTGAGCACTGAGCACCCAGCACCCCGAGCACTGAGCACCCAGCACCCTGAGTACTGAGCACCCAGCACCCTGAGCACTGAGCACCCAGCACCCTGAGCACTGAGCACCCAGCACCCTGAGCACTGAGCACTGAGCACCCTGATCACTGAGTACTGAGCACAGAGCACACTGAGTATTGAGCACACAGCACCCTGAGTACTGAGCAGCCAGCACCCTGAGTACTGAGCAACCAGCACCCTGAGTACAGAGCACCCAGCACCACGAGCTCTGAGCACCCAGCACCCTGAGGACTGAGCACCCAGCACCCTGAGCACTGAGCACCCTGAGTACTGAGCACTGAGCACCCTGAGTACTGAGCACTGAGCATCCTGAGTACTGAGCAACCAGCACCCTGAGTACTGAGCACCCAGGACCCTGAGCAATGAGCACCGAGCATCCTGAGCACTGAGCACCCAGCACCCTGAGCACTGAGCACCCAGCACCCTGAGTAGTGAGCACACAACGTACTGAGCACCGAGCACCCCAAGCACTGAGCACCCAGCACCCTGAGTACTGAGCACCCAGCACCCCGAGCACTGAGCACCCAGCACCCTGAGCACTGAGCACCCAGCACCCTGAGCACTGATCAGCCAGCACCCTGAGCACTGAGCACCCAGCACCCTGAGCACTGAGCACCCTGAGTACTGAGCACAGAGCACCCTGAGTACTGAGCACTGAGCACCCTGAGTACTGAGCAACCAGCACCCTGAGTACTGAGCACCCAGGACCCTGAGCAATGAGCACCGAGCACCCTGAGCACTGAGCACCCAGCACCCTGAGCACTGAGCACCCAGCACCCTGAGTAGTGAGCACCCAACGTACTGAGCACCGAGCACCCCATGAACTGAGCACCCAGCACCCTGAGTACTGAGCACCCAGCACCCCAAGCACTGAGCACACAGCACCCTGAGCACTGAGCACCCAGCACCCTGAGCACTGATCACCCAGCACCCTGAGCACTGAGCACCCAGCACCCTGAGTACTGAGCACCCAGCACCCTGAGAACTGAGCACCCAGCACCCCGAGCACTGAGCACCCAGCACCCTGAGTACTGAGCACCCAGCACCCTGAGCACTGAGCACCGAGCACCCTGAGCACTGAGCACCCAGCACCCTGAGGACTGAGCACCCAGCACCCTGAGCACTGAGCACCCTGGGTACTGAGCACTGAGCACCCTGAGTACTGAGCACTGAACACCCTGAGTACTGAGCAACCAGCACCCTGAGTACTGAGCACCCAGCACCCTGAGCACTGAGCACCGAGCACCCTGAGCACTGAGCACCCAGCACCCTGAGCACTGAGCACCCAGCACCCTGTGTTGTGAGCACCCAACGTACTGAGCACCGAGCACCCCGAGCACTGAGCACCCAGCACCCTGAGTACTGAGCACCCAGCACCCCGAGCACTGAGCACCCAGCACCCTGAGCACTGAGCACCCAGCACCCTGAGCACTGATCACCCAGCACCCTGAGCACTGAGCACCCAGCACCCTGAGTACTGAGCACCCAGCACCCTGAGTACTGAGCACTCAGCACCCTGAGTACTGAGCACCGAGCACCCCGAGCACTGAGCACCCAGCACCCTGAGCACTGAGCAAGCTGAGGACTGAGCACCCAGCACCCTGAGCACTGAGCACGCAGCACCCTGAGTACTGAGCACCGATCATCCTGAGCACTGAGCACCCAGAACCCAAAGCACCCTCAGTACTGAGCACCCAGCACCCCGAGCACTGAGCACCCAGCACCATGAGTACTGAGCACTCTGAGTACTGAGCACCGATCACCCTGAGCACTGAGCTCCCAGCACCCTGAGTACTGAGCACCCAGCACCCTGAGCAATGAGCACCAAGCACCCTGAGTACTGAGCACCCAGCAACCTGAGCACTGAGCACCCAGCACCCTGAGTACTGAGCACCCAGCACCCCGAACACTGAGCACCCAGCACCCCGAGAATGAGCACCCAGCACCCCAAGTACTGAGCACCGAGCACCCTGAGCACTGAGTACCCAGCACCCAAAGTACTGAGCACTCAGCACCCTGAGCACTGAGCACCGAGAACCCCGAGTACTGAGCACCCAGCACCCTGAGCACTGAGCACCCAGCACCCTGAGCACTGAGCACCCAGGAACCTGAGCACTGAGCACCCAGCACCCTGAGTACTGAGCACTGAGCACCCAGCACCCCGAGCACTGAGCACCCAGCACCCTGAGTACTGAGCACTGAGCACCCAGCACCCCGAGCACTGAGCACCCAGCACCCTGAGCACTGAGCACCCAGCACCCGAGTACTGAGCACACAGCACCCTGAGTACTGAGCACCCAGCACCCTGAGTACTGAGCACCCAGCACTCTGAGTACTGAGCACCCAGCACCCTGAGTACTGAGCACCCAGCACCCTGAGCACTGAGCACCCAGCACCCCGAGCACTGAGCACACAGCACCCTGAGTACTGAGCACCCAGCACCCTGAGCACTGAGCACCCAGCACCCTGAGCACTGAGCACCCAGCACCCTGAGCACTGAGCACTGAGCACCCTGATCACTGAGTACTGAGCACCCAGCACTCCGAGTACTGAGCACCCAGCACCCCGAGAACTGAGCACCCAGCACCCGGAGTACTGAGCACCCAGCACCCCAAGCACTGAGCACCCTGAGTATTGAGCACCCAGCACCCTGAGTACTGAGCAGCCAGCACCCTGAGTACTGAGCAACCAGCACCCTGAGTATTGAGCACCCAGCACCCCGAGCACTGAGCACCCAGCACCCTGAGGACTGAGCACAGAGCACCCTGAGCACTGAGCACCCTGAGTACTGAGCACTGAGCACCCTGAGTACTGAGCACTGAGCACCCTGAGTACTGAGCAACCAGCACCCTGAGTACTGAGCACCCAGCACCCTGAGCACTGAGCACCGAGCACCCTGAGCACTGAGGACCCAGCACCCTGAGCACTGAGCACCCAGCACCCTGAGTAGTGAGCACCCAACGTACTGAGCACCGAGCACCCCGAGCACTGAGCACCCAGCAAACTGAGTACTGAGCACCCAGCACCCCGAGCACTGAGCACCCAGCACCCTGAGCACTGAGCACCCAGCACCCTGAGCACTGATCACCCAGCACCCTGAGCACTGAGCACCCAGCACCCTGAGTACTGAGCACCCAGCACCCTGAGTACTGAGCACTCAGCACCCTGAGAACTGAGCACCGAGCACCCCGAGCACTGAGCACCCAGCACCCTGAGCACTGAGCACCCTGAGGACTGAGCACCCAGCACCCTGAACACTGAGCAGCCAGCACCCTGAGTACTGAGCACCGATCATCCTGAGCACTGAGCACCCAGAACCCAAAGCACTGAGCACCCAGCACCCTCAGTACTGAGCACCCAGCACCCCGAGCACTGAGCACCCAGCACCCTGTGTACTGAGCACCCTGAGTACAAAGCACCCAGCACCCCAAGCTCTGAGCACCCAGCACCCTGAGTACTGAGCACTCAGCACCCTGAGGACTGAGCACCCAGCACCCCGAGTACTGAGCACCCAGCACCCTGAGTACTGAGCACCCAGCACCCCGAGCACTGAGCACCCAGCACCCCGAGCACTGAGCACCCAGCTCCCTGAGTACTGAGCACCCAGCACCCTGAGCACTGAGCACCCAGCACCCTGAGCACTGAGCAACCAGCACCCTGAGCACTGAGCACCCAGCACCCTGAGTAGTGAGCACCCAACGTACTGAGCACCGAGCACCCCGAGCACTGAGCACCCAGCACCCTGAGTACTGAGCTCCGAGCACCCTGAGCACTGAGCACCCAGCGCCCCGAGCACCGTGCACCCTGAGTACTGAGAACCCAGCACCCTGAGTACTGAGCACCCTGCACCCTGAGCAATGAGCACCCTGAGTACTGAGCACCCAACACCTTTAGCACTGAGCACCCAGCACCCGGAGTACTGAGCACCCAGCAACCTGAGTACTAAGCACCGAGAACCCTGAGTACTGAGCACCCAGCACCCTGAGCACTGAACACACAGCACCCTGAGTACTGAGCACCTCGAGCACTGAGCACCCAGCACCCTGAGTACTGAGCACCGAGCACCGCGAGCACTGAGCACATAGCACCCCGAGCACTGAGCACCCAGCACCCCGAGTACTGAGCACCCAGCACCCTGAGTACTGAGCACCCAGCACCCTGAGCACTGAGTACCCAGCACCCTGAGCACTGAGCACCCAGCACCCTGAGTACTGAGCACTGAGCACCCAGCACCCAGAGCAGTGAGCACCCAGCACCCTGACTACTGAGCACCGAGCACCCCGAGCACTGAGTTCCCAGCATCCTGAGTACTGAGCTCCGAGCACCCCGAGCACTGAGCACCCTGAGCACTGAGCACCGAGCACCCTGAGCACTGAGTACCCAGCACCCTGAGCACTGATCACCCAGCGCCCTGAGCACTGAGCACCCAGCACCCTGAGCACTGAGCACCCAGCACCCTGAGTACTGAGCACTGAGCACCCAGCACCCCGAGCACTGAGCACCCAGCACCCCGAGTACTGAGCACTGAGCACCCTGAGTACTGAGCACCCAGCACCCTGAGCACTGAGCACCCAGCAACCTGAGTACTGAGCACTGAGCACCCAGCACCCCGAGCACTGAGCACCCAGCACCCTGAGTACTGAGCACTGAGCACCCAACACCCCGAGCACTGAGCACCCAGTACCCTGAGCACTGAGCACCCAGCACCCGAGTACTGAGCACACAGCACCCTGAGTACTGAGCACCCAGCACCCTGAGTACTGAGCACCCAGCACCCCGAGCACTGAGCACCCAGCACCCTGAGTACTGAGCACCCAGCACACTGAGCACTGAGCACCCAGCACCCCGAGCACCGAGCACCCAGCACCCTGAGTACTGAGCACCCAGCACCCTGAGCACTGAGCACCCAGCACCCTGAGCACTGAGCACCCAGCACCCTGAGCACTGAGCACTGAGCACCCTGATCACTGAGTACTGAGCACCGAGCACCCCGAGAACTGAGCACACAGCACCCGGAGTACTGAGCACCCAGCACCCCAAGCACTGAGCACCCTGAGTATTGAGCACCCAGCACCCTGAGTACTGAGCAGCCAGCACACTGAGTACTGAGCAACCAGCACCCTGAGTACAGAGCACCCAGCACCACGAGCACTGAGCACCCAGCACCATGAGGACTGTGCACCCAGCACCCTGAGCAATGAGCAAACTGAGTACTGAGCACTGAGCACCCTGAGTACTGAGCACTGAGCACCCTGAGTACTGAGCAACCAGCACAATGAGTACTGAGCACCCAGGACCCTGAGCAATGAGCACCGAGCACCCTGAGCACTGAGCACCCAGCACCCTGAGCACTGAGCACCCAGCACCCTGAGTAGTGAGCACCCAACGTACTGAGCACCGAGCACCCCAAGCACTGAGCACCCAGCACCCTGAGTACTGAGCACCCAGCACCCCGAGCACTGAGCACCCAGCACCCTGAGCACTGAGCACCCAGCACCCTGAGCACTGATCAGCCAGCACCCTGAGCACTGAGCACCCAGCACCCTGAGTACTGAGCACCCAGGACACTGAGTACTGAGCACCCAGCACCCCGAGCACTGAGCACCCAGCACCCGGAGTACTGAGCACCCAGCACCCTGAGCACTGAGCACCGAGCACCCTGAGCACTGAGCACCCACCACCGCGAGCACTGAGCACATAGCACCCCGAGCACTGAGCACCCAGCACCCTGAGTACTGAGCACCCAGCACCCTGAGTACTGAGCACCCAGCAACCTGAGCACTGTGTACCCAGCACCCTGAGCACTGAGCACCCAGCACCCTGAGCACTGAGCACACAGCACCCTGAGCACTGAGCACCCAGCACCCTGAGTACTGAGCACTGAGCACCCAGCACCCCGAGCAGTGAGCACCCAGCACCCTGAGTACTGAGCTCCGAGCACCCCGAGCACTGAGCACCCTGAGCACTGAGCACCGAGCACCCTGAGCACTGAGTACCCAGCACCCTGAGCACTGAGCACCCAGCGCCCTGAGCACTGAGCACCCAGCACCCTGAGCACTGAGCACCCAGCACCCTGAGTACTGAGCACTGAGCACGCAGCACCCGAGCACTGAGCACCCAGCACCCCGAGTACTGAGCACTGAGCACCCTGAGTACTGAGCACGCAGCACCCTGAGCACTGAGTACCCAGCACCCTGAGCACTGAGCACCCAGCACCCTGAGCACTGAGCACCCAGCACCCTGAGCACTGAGCACAAAGCACCCTGAGTACTGAGCACTGAGCACCCAGCACCCCGAGCACTGAGCACCCAGCACCCTGAGTACTGAGCACTGAGCACCCAGCACCCCGAGCACTGAGCACCCAGCACCCTGAGCACTGAGCACCCAGCACCCGAGTACTGAGCACCCAGCACCCTGAGCACTGAGCACCCAGCACCCTGAGCACTGAGCACTGAGCACCCTGATCACTGAGTACTGAGCACCGAGCACCCCGAGAACTGAGCACACAGCACCCGGAGTACTGAGCACCCAGCACCCCAAGCACTGAGCACCCTGAGTATTGAGCACCCAGCACCCTGAGTACTGAGCAGCCAGCACCCTGAGGACTGAGCACCCAGCACCCTGAGCACTGAGCACCCTGAGTACTGAGCACTGAGCACCCTGAGTAGTGAGCACCCAACATACTGAGCACCGAGCACCCCAAGCACTGAGCAACCAGCACCCTGAGTACTGAGCACCCAGGACCCTGAGCAATGAGCACCGAGCACCCTGAGCACTGAGCACCCAGCACCCTGAGCACTGAGCACCCAGCACCCTGAGTAGTGAGCACCCAACATACTGAGCACCGAGCACCCCAAGCACTGAGCACAAAGCACCCTGAGCACTGAGCACCCAGCACCCCGAGCACTGAGCACCCAGCACCCTGAGCACTGAGCACCCAGCACCCTGAGCACTGATCAGCCAGCACCCTGAGCACTGAGCACCCAGCACCCTGAGTACTGAGCACCCAGCACCCTGAGTACTGAGCACCCAGCACCCCGAGCACTGAGCACCCAGCACCCTGAGTACTGAGCACCCAGCACCCTGAGCACTGAGCACCGAGCACCCTGAGCACTGAGCACCCAGCACCGCGAGCACTGAGCACATAGCACCCCGAGCACTGAGCACCCAGCACCCTGAGTACTGAGCACCCAGCACCCTGAGCACTGAATACCCAGCACCCTGAGCACTGAGCACCCAGCACCCTGAGCACTGAGCACACAGCACCCTGAGCACTGAGCACCCAGCACCCTGAGTACTGAGCACTGAGCATCCAGCACCCTGAGCACTGAGCAACCAGCACCCTGAGTACTGAGCACCCAGCACCCCGAACACTGAGCACCCAGCACCCCGAGAATGAGCACCCAGCACCCCGAGCACTGAGCACTGAGCACCTAGCACCCCGAGTACAGAGCAGTGAGCACCCTGAGCACTGAGCACCCAGCACCCCGAGTACTGAGCACTGAGCACCCTGAGTACTGAGCACCCAGCACCCTGAGCACTGAGTACCCAGCATCCTGAGGACTGAGCACCCAGCACCCTGAGCACTGAGCACCCAGCACCCTGAGCACTGAGCACCCAGCACCCTGAGTACTGATCACTGAGCACCCAGCACCCCGAGCACTGAGCACCCAGCACCCTGAGTACTGAGCACAGAGCACCCAGCACCCCGAGCACTGAGCACCCAGCACCCTGAGCACTGAGCACCCAGCACCCCGAGCACTGAGCACCCAGCACCCTGAGCACTGAGCACCCAGCACCCTAGTACTGAGCACCCAGCACCCTGAGTACTGAGCACCCAGCACCCTGAGTACTGAGCACCCAGCACCCCGAGCACTGAGCATCCAGCTCCCCGAGCACTGAGAACCCAGCACCCTGAGCACTGAGCACCCAGCACCCCGAGCACTGAGCACCCAGCACCCTGAGCACTGAGCACCCAGCACCCTGAGCACTGAGCACCCAGCACCCTGAGTAGTGTGCACCCAACGTACTGAGCACCGAGCACCCCGAGCACTGAGCACCCAGCACCCTGAGTACTGAGCACCGAGCACCCTGAGCACTGAGCACCCAGCACCCTGAGCACTGAGCACTGAGCACCCTGATCACTGAGTACTGAGCACCGAGCACCCTGAGCACTGAGCACCCAGCACCCGAGTACTGAGCACACAGCACCCTGACTACTGAGCACCCAGCACCCTGAGTACTGAGCATCCAGCACCCCGAGCACTGAGCACCCAGCACCCTGAGTACTGAGTACTGAGTACCCAGCACCCTGAGCACTGAGCACCCAGCACCCTGAGCACTGAGCACCCAGCACCCTGAGCACTGAGCACCCAGCACCCTGAATACTGAGCACTGAGCAACCAGCACCCCGAGCAATGAGCACCCAGCACCCTGAGTACTGAGCAATGAGCACCCAGCACCCCGAGCACTGAGCACCCAGCACCCTGAGCACTGAGCACCCAGCACCCGAGTACTGAGCACACAGCACCCTGAGTACTGAGCACCCAGCACCCTGAGTACTGAGCACCCAGCACCCCGAGCACTGAGCACCCAGCACCCTGAGTACTGAGCACCCAGCACAATGAGCACTGAGCACCCAGCACCCCGAGCACTGAACACCCAGCACCCTGAGTACTGAGCACCCAGCACCCTGAGCACTGAGCACCCAGCACCCTGAGCACTGAGAACCCAGCACCCTGAGCACTGAGCACTGAGCACCCTGATCACTGAGTACTGAGCACCGAGCACCCCGAGACCTGAGCACACAGCAACCGGAGTACTGAGCACCCAGCACCCCAAGCACTGAGCACCCTGAGTATTGAGCACCCAGCACCCTGAGTACTGAGCAGCCAGCACCCTGAGTACTGAGCAACCAGCACCCTGAGTACAGAGCACCCAGCACCCCGAGCACTGAGCACCCAGCACCCTGAGGACTGAGCACCCAGCACCCTGAGCACTGAGCACCCTGAGTACTGAGCACTGAGCACCCTGAGTACTGAGCACCCAGGACCCTGAGCAATGAGCACCGAGCACCCTGAGCACTGAGCACCCAGCACCCTGAGCACTGAGCACCCAGCACCCTGAGTAGTGAGCACCCAACGTACTGAGCACCGAGCACCCCAAGCACTGAGCACCCAGCACCCTCAGTACTGAGCACCCAGCACCCCGAGCACTGAGCACCCAGCACCCTGAGCACTGAGCACCCAGCACCCTGAGCACTGATCAGCCAGCACCCTGAGCACTGAGCACCCAGCACCCCGAGTACTGAGCACCCAGCACCCTGAGTACTGAGCACCCAGCACCCCGAGCACTGAGCACCCAGCACCCTGAGTACTGAGCACCCAGCACCCTGAGCAATGAGCACCGAGCACCCTGAGCACTGAGCACCCAGCACCCTGAGGACTGAGCACCCAGCACCCTGAGCACTGAGCACCCTGAGTACTGAGCACTGAGCACCCTGAGTACTGAGCACTGAGCACCCTGAGTACTGAGCAACCAGCACCCTGAGTACTGAGCACCCAGCACCCTGAGCACTGAGCACCCAGCACCCTGAGTTGTGAGCACCCAACGTACTGAGCACCGAGCACCCCGAGCACTGAGCACCCAGCACCCTGAGTACTGAGCACCCAGCACCCCGAGCACTGAGCACCCAGCACCCTGAGCACTGAGCACCCAGCACCCTGAGCACTGATCACCCAGCACCCTGAGCACTGAGCACCCAGCACCCTGAGTACTGAGCACCGAGCACTGAGCACCCAGCACCCTGAGTACTGAGATCCGAGCACCGCGAACACTGAGCACCCTGAGCACTGAGCACCGAGCACCCTGAGCACTGCGTACCCAGCACCCTGAGCACTGAGCACCCAGCACCCTGAGCACTGAGCACCCAGCACCCTGAGCACTGAGCACCCAGCACCCTGAGTACTGAGCACTGAGCACCCAGCACCCCGAGCAGTGAGCACCCAGCACCCTGAGTACTGAGCACCGAGCACCCCGAGCACTGAGCACCCAGCACCCTGAGTACTGAGCTCCGAGCACCCCGAGCACTGAGCACCCTGAGCACTGAGCACCGAGCACCCTGAGCACTGAGTACCCAGCACCCTGAGCACTGAGCACCCAGCGCCCTGAGCACTGAGCACCCAGCACCCTGAGCACTGAGCACCCAGCACCCTGAGTACTGAGCACTGAGCACGCAGCACCCGAGCACTGAGCACCCAGCACCCCGAGTACTGAGCACTGAGCACCCTGAGTACTGAGCACGCAGCACCCTGAGCACTGAGTACCCAGCACCCTGAGCACTGAGCACACAGCACCCTGAGCACTGAGCACCCAGCACCCTGAGCACTGAGCACAAAGCACCCTGAGTACTGAGCACTGAGCACCCAGCACCCCGAGCACTGAGCACCCAGCACCCTGAGTACTGAGCACTGAGCACCCAGCACCCCGAGCACTGAGCACCCAGCACCCTGAGCACTGAGCACCCAGCACCCGAGTACTGAGCACCCAGCACCCTGAGCACTGAGCACCCAGCACCCTGAGCACTGAGCACCCAGCACCCTGAGCACTGAGCACTGAGCACCCTGATCAGTGAGTACTGAGCACCGAGCACCCCGAGAACTGAGCACACAGCACCCGGAGTACTGAGCACCCAGCACCCCAAGCACTGAGCACCCTGAGTATTGAGCACCCAGCACCCTGAGTACTGAGCAGCCAGCACCCTGAGGACTGAGCACCCAGCACCCTGAGCACTGAGCACCCTGAGTACTGAGCACTGAGCACCCTGAGTACTGAGCACTGAGCACCCTGAGTACTGAGCAACCAGCACCATGAGTACTGAGCACCCAGCACCCCGAGCACTGAGCACCCAGCACCCTGAGTACTGAGCAGCCAGCACCCTGAGGACTGAGCACCCAGCACCCTGAGCACTGAGCACCCTGAGTACTTAGCACTGAGCACCCTGAGTACTGAGCACTGAGCACCCTGAGTAGTGAGCACCCAACATACTGAGCACCGAGCACCCCAAGCACTGAGCAACCAGCACCCTGAGTACTGAGCACCCAGGACCCTGAGCAATGAGCACCGAGCACCCTGAGCACTGAGCACCCAGCACCCTGAGCACTGAGCACCCAGCACCCTGAGTAGTGAGCACCCAACATACTGAGCACCGAGCACCCCAAGCACTGAGCACCCAGCACCCTGAGCACTGAGCACCCAGCACCCCGAGCACTGAGCACACAGCACCCTGAGCACTGAGCACCCAGCACCCTGAGCACTGATCAGCCAGCACCCTGAGCACTGAGCACCCAGCACCCTGAGTACTGAGCACCCAGCACCCTGAGTACTGAGCACCCAGCACCCCGAGCACTGAGCACCCAGCACCCTGAGTACTGAGCACCCAGCACCCTGAGCACTGAGCACCGAGCACCCTGAGCACTGAGCACCCAGCAGCGCGAGCACTGTGCACATAGCACCCCGAGCACTGAGCACCCAGCACCCTGAGTACTGAGCACCCAGCACCCTGAGCACTGAGTACCCAGCACCCTGAGCACTGAGCACCCAGCACCCTGAGCACTGAGCACACAGCACCCTGAGCACTGAGCACCCAGCACCCTGAGTACTGAGCACTGAGCATCCAGCACCCTGAGCACTGAGCACCCAGCACCCTGAGTACTGAGCACCCAGCACCCCGAACACTGAGCACCCAGCACCTCAGAATGAGCACCCAGCACCCCGAGCACTGAGCACTGAGCACCCAGCACCCCGAGTACAGAGCAGTGAGCACCCTGAGCACTGAGCACCCAGCACCCCGAGTACTGAGCACTGAGCACCCTGAGTACTGAGCACCCAGCACCCTGAGCACTGAGTACCCAGCATCCTGAGGACTGAGCACCCAGCACCCTGAGCACTGAGCACCCAGCACCCTGAGCACTGAGCACCCAGCACCCTGAGTACTGATCACTGAGCACCCAGCACCCCGAGCACTGAGCACCCAGCACCCTGAGTACTGAGCACAGAGCACCCAGCACCCCGAGCACTGAGCACCCAGCACCCTGAGCACTGAGCACCCAGCACCCCGAGCACTGAGCACCCAGCACCCTGAGCACTGAGCACCCAGCACCCGAGTACTGAGCACCCAGCACCCTGAGTACTGAGCACCCAGCACCCTGAGTACTGAGCACCCAGCACCCCGAGCACTGAGCATCCAGCTCCCCGAGCACTGAGAACCCAGCACCCTGAGCACTGAGCACCCAGCACCCCGAGCACTGAGCACCCAGCACCCTGAGCACTGAGCACCCAGCACCCTGAGCACTGAGCACCCAGCACCCTGAGTAGTGTGCACCCAACGTACTGAGCACCGAGCACCCCGAGCACTGAGCACCGAGCACCCTGAGTACTGAGCACCGAGCACCCTGAGCACTGAGCACCCAGCACCCTGAGCACTGAGCACTGAGCACCCTGATCACTGAGTACTGAGCACCGAGCACCCTGAGCACTGAGCACCCAGCACCCGAGTACTGAGCACACAGCACCCTGACTACTGAGCACCCAGCACCCTGAGTACTGAGCATCCAGCACCCCGAGCACTGAGCACCCAGCACCCTGAGTACTGAGTACTGAGTACCCAGCACCCTGAGCACTGAGCACCCAGCACCCTGAGCACTGAGCACCCAGCACCCTGAGCACTGAGCACCCAGCACCCTGAGTAATGAGCACTGAGCACCCAGCACCCCGAGCAATGAGCACCCAGCACTCTGAGTACTGAGCAATGAGCACCCAGCACCCCGAGCACTGAGCACCCAGCGCCCTGAGCACTGAGCACCCAGCTCCCGAGTACTGAGCACACAGCACCCTGAGTACTGAGCACCCAGCACCCTGAGTACTGAGCACCCAGCACCCCGAGCACTGAGCACCCAGCACCCTGAGTACTGAGCACCCAGCACAATGAGCACTGAGCACCCAGCACCCCGAGCACTGAACACCCAGCACCCTGAGTACTGAGCACCCAGCACCCTGAGCACTGAGCACCCAGCACCCTGAGCACTGAGAACCCAGCACCCTGAGCACTGAGCACTGAGCATCCTGATCACTGAGTACTGAGCACCGAGCACCCCGAGACCTGAGCACACAGCACCCGGAGTACTGAGCACCCAGCACCCCAAGCACTGAGCACCCTGAGTATTGAGCACCCAGCACCCTGAGTACTGAGCAGCCAGCACCCTGAGTACTGAGCAACCAGCCCCCTGAGTACAGAGCACCCAGCACCCCGAGCACTGAGCACCCAGCACCCTGAGGACTGAGCACCCAGCACCCTGAGCACTGAGCACCCTGAGTACTGAGCACTGAGCACCCTGAGTACTGAGCACCCAGGACCCTGAGCAATGAGCACCGAGCACCCTGAGCACTGAGCACCCAGCACCCTGAGCACTGAGCACCCAGCACCCTGAGTAGTGAGCACCCAACGTACTGAGCACCGAGCACCCCAAGCACTGAGCACCCAGCACCCTCAGTACTGAGCACCCAGCACCCCGAGCACTGAGCACCCAGCACCCTGAGCACTGAGCACCCAGCACCCTGAGCACTGATCAGCCAGCACCCTGAGCACTGAGCACCCAGCACCCTGAGTACTGAGCACCCAGCACCCTGAGTACTGAGCACCCAGCACCCCGAGCACTGAGCACCCAGCACCCTGAGTACTGAGCACCCAGCACCCTGAGCACTGAGCACCGAGCACCCTGAGCACTGAGCACCCAGCACCCTGAGGACTGAGCACCCAGCACCCTGAGCACTGAGCACCCTGAGTACTGAGCACTGAGCACCCTGAGAACTGAGCACTGAGCACCCTGAGTACTGAGCAACCAGCACCCTGAGTACTGAGCACCCAGCACCCTGAGCACTGAGCACCCAGCACCCTGAGTTGTGAGCACCCAACGTACTGAGCACCGAGCACCCCGAGCACTGAGCACCCAGCACCCTGAGTACTGAGCACCCAGCACCCCGAGCACTGAGCACCCAGCACCCTGAGCACTGAGCACCCAGCACCCTGAGCACTGATCACCCAGCACCCTGAGCACTGAGCACCCAGCACCCTGAGTACTGAGCACCCAGAACCCTGAGTACTGAGCACTCAGCACCCTGAGTACTGAGCACCGAGCACCCAGAGCACTGAGCACCCAGCAACCTGAGCACTGAGCACCCTGAGGACTGAGCACCCAGCACCCTGAGCACTGAGCACCCAGCACCCTGAGTACTGAGCACCCAGCACCATGAGTACTGAGCACCCAGCACCCTGAGCAATGAGCACCAAGCACCCGGAGTACTGAGCACCCAGCACCCTGAGCACTGAGCACCCAGCACCCTGAGTACTGAGCACCCAGCACCCCGAACACTGAGCACCCAGCACCCCGAGAATGAGCACCCAGCACCCCGAGCACTGAGCACTGAGCACCCAGCACCCCGAGTACTGAGCAGAGAGCACCCTGAGCACTGAGCACCCAGCTCCCCGAGTACTGAGCACTGAGCACCCTGAGTACTGAGCACCCAGCACCCTGAGCACTGAGTACCCAGCATCCTGAGGACTGAGCACCCAGCACCCTGAGCACTGAGCACCCAGCACCCTGAGCACTGAGCACCCAGCACCCTGAGTACTGATCACTGAGCACCCAGCACCCCGAGCACTGAGCACCCAGCACCCTGAGTACTGAGCACTGAGCACCCAGCACCCCGAGCACTGAGCACCCAGCACCCTGAGCACTGAGCACCCAGCACCCCAAGCACTGAGCACCCAGCACCCTGAGCACTGAGCACCCAGCACCCGAGTACTGAGCACCCAGCACCCTGAGTACTGAGCACCCAGCACCCTGAGTACTGAGCACTGAGCACCCTGATCACTGAGTACTGAGCTCCGAGCACCCTGAGCACTGAGCACCCAGCACCCGAGTACTGAGCACACAGCACCCCTAGTACTGAGCACCCAGCACCCTGAGTACTGAGCACCCAGCACCCCTAGTACTGAGCACCCAGCACCCTGAGTACTGAGCACCCAGCACCCTGAGCACTGAGCACCCAGCACCCCGAGCACTGAGCACCCAGCACTCTGAGTACTGAGCACCCAGCACCCTGAGCACTGAGCACCCAGCACCCTGAGGACTGAGCACCCAGCACCCTGAGCACTGAGCACTGAGCACCCTGATCACTGAGTACTGAGCACCGAGCACCCCGAGAACTGAGCACCCAGCACCCGGAGTACTTTGCACCCAGCACACCAAGCACTGAGCACCCTGAGTATTGAGCACCCAGCACCCTGAGTACTGAGCAGCCAGCACCCTGAGTACTGAGCAACCAGCACCCTGAGTACAGAGCACCCAGCACCCCGAGTACTGAGCACCCAGCACCCTGAGGACTGAGCACCCAGCACCCTGAGCACTGAGCACCCTGAGTACTGAGCACTGAGCACCCTGAGTACTGTGCACTGAGCACCCTGAGTACTGAGCAACCAGCACCCTGAGTACTGAGCACCCAGGACCCTGAGCAATGAGCACCGAGCACCCTCAGCACTGAGCACCCAGCACCCTGAGTACTGAGCACCCAGCACCCTGAGCACTGAGCACCCAGCACCCTGAGCACTGAGCACCCAGCACCCTGAGTACTGAGCACTGAGCACCCAGCACCCCGAGCACTGAGCACCCAGCACCCTGAGTACTGAGCACTGAGCACCCAGCACCCCGAGCACTGAGCACCCAGCACCCTGAGCACTGAGCACCCAGCACCCGAGTACTGAGCACACAGCACCCTGAGTACTGAGCACCCAGCACCCTGAGTACTGAGCACCCAGCACCCCGAGCACTGAGCACCCAGCACCCTGAGTACTGAGCACCCAGCACAATGAGCACTGAGCACCCAGCACCCCGAGCACTGAGCACCCAGCACCCTGAGTACTGAGCACCCAGCACCCTGAGCACTGAGCACCCAGCACCCTGAGCACTGAGAACCCAGCACCCTGAGCACTGAGCACTGAGCACCCT
Source organism: Microtus oregoni (assembly GCF_018167655.1). NCBI lineage: Eukaryota > Metazoa > Chordata > Mammalia > Rodentia > Cricetidae > Microtus > Microtus oregoni. Next base: position 63,685 of record NW_024543148.1, read on the forward strand.
GATCACTGAGTACTGAGCACCGAGCACCCCGAGACCTGAGCACACAGCACCCGGAGTACTGAGCACCCAGCACCCCAAGCACTGAGCACCCTGAGTATTGAGCACCCAGCACCCTGAGTACTGAGCAGCCAGCACCCTGAGTACTGAGCAACCAGCACCCTGAGTACAGAGCACCCAGCACCCCGAGCACTGAGCACCCAGCACCCTGAGGACTGAGCACCCAGCACCCTGAGCACTGAGCACCCTGAGTACTGAGCACTGAGCACCCTGAGTACTGAGCACTGAGCACCCTGAGTACTGAGCAACCAGCACCCTGAGTACTGAGCACCCAGGACCCTGAGCAATTTGCACCGAGCACCCTGAGCACTGAGCACCCAGCACCGTGAGCACTGAGCACCCAGCACCCTGAGTAGTTAGCACCCAACGTACTGAGCACCGAGCACCCCAAGCACTGAGCACCCAGCACCCTCAGTACTGAGCACCCAGCACCCCGAGCACTGAGCACCCAGCACCCTGAGCACTGAGCACCCAGCACCCTGAGCACTGATCAGCAAGCACCCTGAGCACGGAGCACCCAGCACCCTGAGTACTGAGCACCCAGCACCCTGAGTACTGAGCAACCAGCACCCTGAGTACTGAGCACCCAGCACCCTGAGCACTGAGCACCCAGCACCCTGAGTTGTGAGCACCCAACGTACTGAGCACCGAGCACCCCGAGCACTGAGCACCCAGCACCCTGAGTACTGAGCACCCAGCACCCCGAGCACTGAGCACCCAGCACCCTGAGCACTGAGCACCCAGCACCCTGAGCACTGATCACCCAGCACCCTGAGCACTGAGCACCCAGCACCCTGAGTACTGAGCACCCAGCACCCTGAGTACTGAGCACTCAGCACCCTGAGTACTGAGCACCGAGCACCCAGAGCACTGAGCACCCAGCAACCTGAGCACTGAGCACCCTGAGGACTGAGCACCCAGCACCCTGAGCACTGAGCACCCAGCACCCTGAGTACTGAGCACCCAGCACCATGAGTACTGAGCACTCTGAGTACTGAGCACCGATCACCCTGAGCACTGAGCTCCCAGCACCCTGAGTACTGAGCACCCAGCACCCTGAGCAATGAGCACCAAGCACCCGGAGTACTGAGCACCCAGCACCCTGAGCACTGAGCACCCAGCACCCTGAGTACTGAGCACCCAGCACCCCGAACACTGAGCACCCAGCACCCCGAGAATGAGCACACAGCACCCCGAGCACTGAGCACTGAGCACCCAGCACCCCGAGTACTGAGCAGTGAGCACCCTGATTACTGAGCACCCAGCACCCTGAGCACTGAGTACCCAGCATCCTGAGGACTGAGCACCCAGCACCCTGAGCACTGAGCACCCAGCACCCTGAGCACTGAGCACCCAGCACCCTGAGTACTGATCACTGAGCACCCAGCACCCCGAGCACTGAGCACCCAGCACCCTGAGTACTGAGCACTGAGCACCCAGCACCCCGAGCACTGAGCACCCAGCACCCTGAGCACTGAGCACCCAGGACCCCGAGCACTGAGCACCCAGCACCCTGAGCACTGAGCACCCAGCACCCGAGTACTGAGCACCCAGCACCCTGAGTACTGAGCACCCAGCACCCTGATTACTGAGCACCCAGCACCCCGAGCACTGAGCATCCAGCTCCCCGAGCACTGAGAACCCAGCACACTGAGCACTGAGCTCCCAGCACCCCGAGCACTGAGCACCCAGCACCCTGAGCACTGAGCACCCAGCACCCTGAGCACTGAGCACCCAGCACCCTGAGTAGTGAGCACCCAACGTACTGAGCACCGAGCACCCCGAGCACTGAGCACCCAGCACCCTGAGTACTGAGCACCGAGCACCCTGAGCACTGAGCACCCAGCACCCTGAGCACTGAGCACTGAGCACCCTGATCACTGAGTACTGAGCACCGAGCACCCTGAGCACTGAGCACCCAGCACCCGAGTACTGAGCACACAGCACCCTGACTACTGAGCACCCAGCACCCTGAGTACTGAGCACCCAGCACGCCTAGTACTGAGCACCCAGCACCCCGAGCACTGAGCACCCAGCACTCTGAGGACTGAGCACCCAGCACCCTGAGCACTGAGCACCCAGCACCCTGAGCACTGAGAACCCAGCACCCTGAGCACTGAGCACTGAGCACCCTGATCACTGAGTACTGAGCACCGAGCACCCTGAGCACTGAGCACCCAGCACACCAAGCACTGAGCACCCTGAGTATTGAGCACCCAGCACCCTGAGTACTGAGCAGCCAGCACCCTGAGTACTGAGCAACCAGCACCCTGAGTACAGAGCACCCAGCACCCCGAGTACTGAGCACCCAGCACCCTGAGGACTGAGCACCCAGCACCCTGAGCACTGAGCACCCTGAGTACTGAGCACTGAGCACCCTGAGTACTGAGCACTGAGCACCCTGAGTACTGAGCAACCAGCACCCTGAGTACTGAGCACCCAGGACCCTGAGCAATGAGCACCGAGCACCCTGAGCACTGAGCACCCAGCACCCTGAGCACTGAGCACCCAGCACCCTGAGTAGTGAGCACCCAACGTACTGAGCACCGAGCACCCCAAGCACTGAACACCCAGCACCCTGAGTACTGAGCACCCAGCACCCCGAGCACTGAGCACACAGCACCCTGAGCACTGAGCACCCAGCACCCTGAGCACTGATCAGCCAGCACCCTGAGCACTGAGCACCCAGCACCCTGAGTACTGAGCACCCAGCACCCTGAGTACTGAGCACCCAGCACCCCGAGCACTGAGCACCCAGCACACTGAGTACTGAGCACCCAGCACCCTGAGCACTGAGCACCGAGCACCCTGAGCACTGAGCACCCAGCACCCTGAGGACTGAGCACCCAGCACCCTGAGCACTGAGCACCCTGAGTACTGAGCACTGAGCACCCTGAGTACTGAGCACTGAGCACCCTGAGTACTGAGCAACCAGCACCCTGAGTACTGAGCACCCAGCACCCTGAGCACTGAGCACCCAGCACCCTGAGTTGTGAGCACCCAACGTACTGAGCACCGAGCACCCCGAGCACTGAGCACCCAGCACCCTGAGTACTGAGCACCCAGCACCCCTAGCACTGAGCACCCAGCACCCTGAGCACTGATCACCCAGCACCCTGAGCACTGAGCACCCAGCACCCTAAGTACTGAGCACCCAGCACCCTGAGTACTGAGCACTCAGCACCCTGAGTACTGAGCACCTAGCACCATGAGTACTGAGCACTCTGAGTACTGAGCACCGATCACCCTGAGCACTGAGCTCCCAGCACCCTGAGTACTGAGCACCCAGCACCCTGAGCAATGAGCACCAAGCACCCTGAGTATTGAGCACCCAGCACCCCGAACACTGAGCACCCAGCACCCCGAGAATGAGCACCCAGCACCCCGAGCACTGAGCACTGAGCACCCAGCACCCCGAGTACTGAGCAGTGAGCACCCTGAGCACTGAGCACCCAGCACCCCGAGTACTGAGCACTGAGCACCCTGAGTACTGAGCACCCAGCACCCTGAGCACTGAGTACCCAGCACCTGAGGACTGAGCACCCAGCACCCTGAGCACTGAGCACCCAGCACCCTGAGCACTGAGCACCCAGCACCCTGAGTACTGATCACTGAGCACCCAGCACCCCGAGCACTGAGCACCCAGCACCCTGAGTACTGAGCACTGAGCACCCAGCACCCCGAGCACTGAGCACCCAGCACCCTGAGCACTGAGCACCCAGCACCCCGAGCACTGAGCACCCAGCACCCTGAGCACTGAGCACCCAGCACCCGAGTACTGAGCACCCAGCACCCTGAGTACTGAGCACCCAGCACCCTGAGTACTGAGCACCCAGCACCCCGAGCACTGAGCATCCAGCTCCCCGAGCACTGAGAACCCAGCACCCTGAGCACTGAGCACCCAGCACACCGAGCACTGAGCACCCAGCACCCTGAGCACTGAGCACCCAGCACCCTGAGCACTGAGCACCCAGCACCCTGAGTAGTGAGCACCCAACGTACTGAGTACCGAGCACCCCGAGCACTGAGCACCCAGCACCCTGAGTACTGAGCACCGAGCACCCTGAGCACTGAGCACCCAGCACCCGAGTACTGAGCACACAGCACCATGACTACTGAGCACCCAGCACCCTGAGTACTGTGCACCCAGCACCCCTACTACTGAGCACCCAGCACCCTGAGTACTGAGCACCCAGCACCCTGAGCACTGAGCACCCAGCACCCCGAGCACTGAGCACCCAGCACTCTGAGTACTGAGCACCCAGCACCCTGAGAATTGAGCACCCAGCACCCTGAGCACTGAGCACCCAGCACCCTGAGCACTGAGCACTGAGCACCCTGATCACTGAGTACTGAGCACCGAGCACCCCGAGAACTGAGCACCCAGCACCCGGAGTACTGAGCACCCAGCACACCAAGCACTGAGCACCCTGAGTATTGAGCACCCAGCACCCTGAGTACTGAGCAGCCAGCACCCTCAGTACTGAGCAACCAGCACCCTGAGTACTGAGCACCCAGCACCCCGAGCACTGAGCACCCAGCACCCTGAGGACTGAGCACCCAGCACCCTGAGCACTGAGCACCCTGAGTACTGGGCACTGAGCACCCTGAGTACTGAGCACTGAGCACCCTGAGTACTGAGCAACCAGCACCCTGAGTACTGAGCACCCAGGACCCTGAGCAATGAGCACCGAGCACCCTGAGCACTGAGCACCCAGCACCCTGAGCACTGAGCACCCAGCACCCTGAGTAGTGAGCACCCAACGTACTGAGCACCGAGCACCCCAAGCACTGAGCACCCAGCACCCTGAGTACTGAGCACCCAGCACCCCGAGCACTGAGCACCCAGCACCCTGAGCACTGAGCACCCAGCACCCTGAGCACTGATCAGCCAGCACCCTGAGCACTGAGCACCCAGCACCCTGAGTACTGAGCACCCAGCACCCTGAGTAATGAGCACCCAGCACCCCGAGCACTGAGCACCCAGCACCCTGAGTACTGAGCATCCAGCACCCTGAGTACTGAGCACCCAGCACCCTGAGCACTGAGCACCCAGCACCCGAGTACTGAGCACACAGCACCCTGAGTACTGAGCACCCAGCACCCTGAGTACTGAGCACCCAGCACCCCTAGTACTGAGCACCCAGCACCCTGAGTACTGAGCACCCAGCACCCTGAGCACTGAGCACCCAGCACCCCGAGCACTGAGCACCCAGCACTCTGAGTACTGAGCACCCAGCACCCTGAGCACTGAGCACCCAGCACCCTGAGCACTGAGCACCCAGCACCCTGAGCACTGAGCACTGAGCACCCTGATCACTGAGTACTGAGCACCGAGCACCCCGAGAACTGAGCACCCAGCACCCGGAGTACTTTGCACCCAGCACACCAAGCACTGAGCACTCTGAGTATTGAGCACCCAGCACCCTGAGTACTGAGCAGCCAGCACCCTGAGTACAGAGCACCCAGCACCCCGAGTACTGAGCACCCAGCACCCTGAGGACTGAGCACCCAGCACCCTGAGCACTGAGCACCCTGAGTACTGAGCACTGAGCACCCTGAGTACTGTGCACTGAGCACCCTGAGTACTGAGCAACCAGCACCCTGAGTACTGAGCACCCAGGACCCTGAGCAATGAGCACCGAGCACCCTGAGCACTGAGCACCCAGCACCCTGAGTACTGAGCACCCAGCACCCTGAGCACTGAGCACCCAGCACCCTGAGCACTGAGCACCCAGCACCCTGAGCACTGAGCACCCAGCACCCTGAGTACTGAGCACTGAGCACCCAGCACCCTGAGCACTGAGCACCAAGCACCCTGAGTACTGAGCACTGAGCACCCAGCACCCCGAGCACTGAGCACCCAGCACCCTGAGCACTGAGCACCCAGCACCCGAGTACTGAGCACACAGCACCCTGAGTACTGAGCACCCAGCACCCTGAGTACTGAGCACCCAGCACCCCGAGCACTGAGCACCCAGCACCCTGAGTACTGAGCACCCAGCACAATGAGCACTGAGCACCCAGCACCCCGAGCACTGAGCACCCAGCACCCTGAGTACTGAGCACCCAGCACCCTGAGCACTGAGCACCCAGCACCCTGAGCACTGAGAACCCAGCACCCTGAGCACTGAGCACTGAGCACCCTGATCACTGAGTACTGAGCACCGAGCACCCTGAGCACTGAGCACCCAGCACCCGAGTACTGAGCACACAGCACCCTGACTACTGAGCACCCAGCACCCTGAGTACTGAGCACCCAGCACGCCTAGTACTGAGCACCCAGCACCCCGAGCACTGAGCTCCCAGCACTCTGAGTACTGAGCACCCAGCACCCTGAGCACTGAGCACCCAGCACCCTGAGCACTGAGCACCCAGCACCCTGAGCACTGAGCACTGAGCACCCTGATCACTGAGTACTGAGCACCGAGCACCCTGAGCACTGAGCACCCAGCACCCGGAGTACTGAGCACCCAGCACACCAAGCACTGAGCACCCTGAGTATTGAGCACCCAGCACCCTGAGTACTGAGCAGCCAGCACCCTGAGTACTGAGCAACCAGCACCCTGAGTACAGAGCACACAGCACCCCGAGTACTGAGCACCCAGCACCCTGAGGACTGAGCACCCAGCACCCTGAGCACTGAGCACCCTGAGTACTGAGCACTGAGCACCCTGAGTACTGAGCACTGAGCACCCTGAGTACTGAGCAACCAGCACCCTGAGTACTGAGCACCCAGGACCCTGAGCAATGAGCACCGAGCACCCTGAGCACTGAGCACCCAGCACCCTGAGCACTGAGCACCCAGCACCCTGAGTAGTGAGCACCCAACGTACTGAACACCGAGCACCCCAAGCACTGAGCACCCAGCACCCTGAGTACTGAGCACCCAGCACCCCGAGCACTGAGCACCCAGCACCCTGAGCACTGAGCACCCAGCACCCTGAGCACTGATCAGCCAGCACCCTGAGCACTGAGCACCCAGCACCCTGAGTACTGAGCACCCAGCACCCTGAGTACTGAGCACCCAGCACCCCGAGCACTGAGCACCCAGCACCCTGAGTACTGAGCACCCAGCACCCTGAGCACTGAGCACCGAGCACCCTGAGCACTGAGCACCCAGCACCCTGAGGACTGAGCACCCAGCACCCTGAGCACTGAGCACCCTGAGTACTGAGCACTGAGCACCCTGAGTACTGAGCACTGAGCACCCTGAGTACTGAGCAACCAGCACCCTGAGTACTGAGCACCCAGCACCCTGAGCACTGAGCACCCAGCACCCTGAGTTGTGAGCACACAACGTACTGAGCACCGAGCACCCCGAGCACTGAGCACCCAGCACCCTGAGTACTGAGCACCCAGCACCCCTAGCACTGAGCACCCAGCACCCTGAGCACTGATCACCCAGCACCCTGAGCACTGAGCACCCAGCACCCTGAGTACTGAGCACCCAGCACCCTGAGTACTGAGCACTCAGCACCCTGAGTACTGAGCACCTAGCACCATGAGTACTGAGCACTCTGAGTACTGAGCACCGATCACCCTGAGCACTGAGCTCCCAGCACCCTGAGTACTGAGCACCCAGCACCCTGAGCAATGAGCACCAAGCACCCTGAGTATTGAGCACCCAGCACCCCGAACACTGAGCACCCAGCACCCCGAGAATGAGCACCCAGCACCCCGAGCACTGAGCACTGAGCACCCAGCACCCCGAGTACTGAGCAGTGAGCACCCTGAGCACTGAGCACCCAGCACCCCGAGTACTGAGCACTGAGCACCCTGAGTACTGAGCACCCAGCACCCTGAGCACTGAGTACCCAGCATCCTGAGGACTGAGCACCCAGCACCCTGAGCACTGAGCACCCAGCACCCTGAGCACTGAGCACCCAGCACCCTGAGTACTGATCACTGAGCACCCAGCACCCCGAGCACTGAGCACCCAGCACCCTGAGTACTGAGCACTGAGCACCCAGCACCCCGAGCACTGAGCACCCAGCACCCTGAGCACTGAGCACCCAGCACCCCGAGCACTGAGCACCCAGCACCCTGAGCACTGAGCACCCAGCAACCGAGTACTGAGCACCCAGCACCCTGAGTACTGAGCACCCAGCACCCTGAGTACTGAGCACCCAGCACCCCGAGCACTGAGCATCCAGCTCCCCGAGCACTGAGAACCCAGCACCCTGAGCACTGAGCACCCAGCACCCCGAGCACTGAGCACCCAGCACCCTGAGCACTGAGCACCCAGCACCCTGAGCACTGAGCACCCAGCACCCTGAGTAGTGAGCACCCAACGTACTGAGTACCGAGCACCCCGAGCACTGAGCACCCAGCACCCTGAGTACTGAGCACCGAGCACCCTGAGCACTGAGCACCCAGCACCCTGAGCACTGAGCACTGAGCACCCTGATCACTGAGTACTGAGCACCGAGCACCCTGAGCACTGAGCACCCAGCACCCGAGTACTGAGCACACAGCACCCTGACTACTGAGCACCCAGCACCCTGAGTACTGTGCACCCAGCACCCCTAGTACTGAGCACCCAGCACCCTGAGTACTGAGCACCCAGCACCCTGAGCACTGAGCACCCAGCACCCCGAGCACTGAGCACCCAGCACTCTGAGTACTGAGCACCCAGCATCCTGAGCACTGAGCACCCAGCACCCTGAGCACTGAGCACCCAGAACCCTGAGCACTGAGCACTGAGCACCCTGATCACTGAGTACTGAGCACCGAGCACCCCGAGAACTGAGCACCCAGCACCCGGAGTACTGAGCACCCAGCACACCAAGCACTGAGCACCCTGAGTATTGAGCACCCAGCACCCTGAGTACTGAGCAGCCAGCACCCTGAGTACTGAGCAACCAGCACCCTGAGTACTGAGCACCCAGCACCCCGAGCACTGAGCACCCAGCACCCTGAGGACTGAGCACCCAGCACCCTGAGCACTGAGCACCCTGAGTACTGGGCACTGAGCACCCTGAGTACTGAGCACTGAGCACCCTGAGTACTGAGCAACCAGCACCCTGAGTCCTGAGCACCCAGGACCCTGAGCAATGAGCACCGAGCACCCTGAGCACTGAGCACCCAGCACCCTGAGCACTGAGCACCCAGCACCCTGAGTAGTGAGCACCCAACGTACTGAGCACCGAGCACCCCAAGCACTGAGCACCCAGCACCCTGAGTACTGAGCACCCAGCACCCCGAGCACTGAGCACCCAGCACCCTGAGCACTGAGCACCCAGCACCCTGAGCACTGATCAGCCAGCACCCTGAGCACTGAGCACCCAGCACCCTGAGTACTGAGCACCCAGCACCCTGAGTACTGAGCACCCAGCACCCCGAGCACTGAGCACCCAGCACCCTGAGTACTGAGCACCCAGCACCCTGAGCACTGAGCACCGAGCACCCTGAGCACTGAGCACCCAGCACCCTGAGGACTGAGCACCCAGCACCCTGAGCACTGAGCACCCTGAGTACTGAGCACTGAGCACCCTGAGTACTGAGCACTGAGCACCCTGAGTACTGAGCAACCAGCACCCTGAGTACTGAGCACCCAGCACCCTGAGCACTGAGCACCCAGCACCCTGAGTTGTGAGCACCCAACGTACTGAGCACCGAGCACCCCGAGCACTGAGCACCCAGCACCCTGAGTATTGAGCACCCAGCACCCCGAGCACTGAGCACCCAGCACCCTGAGCACTGAGCACCCAGCACCCTGAGCACTGATCACCCAGCACCCTGAGCACTGAGCACCCAGCACCCTGAGTACTGAGCACCCAGCACCCTGAGTACTGAGCACTCAGCACCCTGAGTACTGAGCACCGAGCACCCCGAGCACTGAGCACCCAGTAACCTGAGCACTGAGCACCCTGAGGACTGAGCACCCAGCACCCTGAGCACTGAGCACCCAGCACCCTGAGTACTGAGCACCCAGCACCATGAGTACTGAGCACTCTGAGTACTGAGCACCGATCACCCTGAGCACTGAGCTCCCAGCACCCTGAGTACTGAGCACCCAGCACCCTGAGCAATGAGCACCAAGCACCCTGAGTACTGAGCACCTAGCACCCTGAGCACTGAGCACCCAGCACCCTGAGTACTGAGCACCCAGCACCCCGAACACTGAGCACCCAGGACCCCGAGAATGAGCACCCAGCACCCCGAGCACTGAGCACTGAGCACCCAGCACCCCGAGTACTGAGCAGTGAGCACCATGAGCACTGAGCACCCAGCACCCTGAGCACTGAGTACCCAGCATCCTGAGGACTGAGCACCCAGCACCCTGAGCACTGAGCTCCCAGCACCCTGAGCACTGAGCACCCAGCACCCTGAGTACTGATCACTGAGCACCCAGCACCCCGAGCACTGAGCACCCAGCACCCTGAGTACTGAGCACTGAGCACCCAGCACCCCGAGCACTGAGCACCCAGCACCCTGAGCACTGAGCACCCAGCACCCCGAGCACTGAGCACCCAGCACCCTGAGCACTGAGCACCCAGCACCCGAGTACTGAGCACCCAGCACCCTGAGTACTGAGCACCCAGCACCCTGAGTACTGAGCACCCAGAACCCCGAGCACTGAGCATCCAGCTCCCCGAGCACTGAGAACCCAGCACCCTGAGCACTGAGCACCCAGCATCCCGAGCACTGAGCACCCAGCACCCTGAGCACTGAGCACCCAGCACCCTGAGCACTGAGCACCCAGCACCCTGAGTAGTGAGCACCCAACGTACTGAGCACAGAGCACCCCGAGCACTGAGCACCCAGCACCCTGAGTACTGAGCACCGAGCACCCTGAGCACTGAGCACCCAGCAGCCTGAGCACTGAGCACTGAGCACCCTGATCACTGAGTACTGAGCACCGAGCACCCTGAGCACTGAGCACCCAGCACCCGAGTACTGAGCACACAGCACCCTGAGTACTGAGCACCCAGCACCCCTAGTACTGAGCACCCAGCACCCTGAGTACTGAGCACCCAGCACCCTGAGCACTGAGCACCCAGCACCCCGAGCACTGAGCACCCAGCACTCTGAGTACTAAGCACCCAGCACCCTGAGCACTGAGCACCCAGCACCCTGAGGACTGAGCACCCAGCACCCTGAGCACTGAGCACCCTGAGTACTGGGCACTGAGCACCCTGAGTACTGAGCACTGAGCACCCTGAGTACTGAGCAACCAGCACCCTGAGTACTGAGCACCCAGGACCCTGAGCAATGAGCACCGAGCACCCTGAGCACTGAGCACCCAGCACCCTGAGCACTGAGCACCCAGCACCCTGAGTAGTGAGCACCCAACGTACTGAGCACCGAGCACCCCAAGCACTGAGCACCCAGCACCCTGAGTACTGAGCACCCAGCACCCCGAGCACTGAGCACCCAGCACCCTGAGCACTGAGCACCCAGCACCCTGAGCACTGATCAGCCAGCACCCTGAGCACTGAGCACCCAGCACCCTGAGCACTGAGCACCGAGCACCCTGAGCACTGAGCACCCAGCACCCTGAGGACTGAGCACCCAGCACCCTGAGCACTGAGCACCCTGAGTACTGAGCACTGAGCACCCTGAGTACTGAGCACTGAGCACCCTGAGTACTGAGCAACCAGCACCCTGAGTACTGAGCACCCAGCACCCTGAGCACTGAGCACCCAGCACCCTGAGTTGTGAGCACCCAACGTACTGAGCACCGAGCACCCCGAGCACTGAGCACCCAGCACCCTGAGTACTGAGCACCCAGCACCCCGAGCACTGAACACCCAGCACCCTGAGCACTGAGCACCCAGCACCCTGAGCACTGATCACCCAGCACCCTGAGCACTGAGCACCCAGCACCCTGAGTACTGAGCACCCAGCACCCTGAGTACTGAGCACTCAGCACCCTGAGTACTGAGCACCGAGCACCCCGAGCACTGAGCACCCAGCAACCTGAGCACTGAGCACCCTGAGGACTGAGCACCCAGCACCCTGAGCACTGAGCACCCAGCACCCTGAGTACTGAGCACCCAGCACCATGAGTACTGAGCACTCTGAGTACTGAGCACCGATCACCCTGAGCACTGAGCTCCCAGCACCCTGAGTACTGAGCACCCAGCACCCTGAGCAATGAGCACCAAGCACCCTGAGTACTGAGCTCCTAGCACCCTGAGCACTGAGCACCCAGCACCCTGAGTACTGAGCACCCAGCACCCCGAACACTGAGCACCCAGGACCCCGAGAATGAGCACCCAGCACCCCGAGCACTGAGCACTGAGCACCCAGCACCCCGAGTACTGAGCAGTGAGCACCATGAGCACTGAGCACCCAGCTCCCCGAGTACTGAGCACTGAGCACCCTGAGTACTGAGCACCCAGCACCCTGAGCACTGAGTACCCAGCATCCTGAGGACTGAGCACCCAGCACCCTGAGCACTGAGCACCCAGCACCCTGAGCACTGAGCACCCAGCACCCTGAGTACTGATCACTGAGCACCCAGCACCCCGAGCACTGAGCACCCAGCACCCTGAGTACTGAGCACCCAGCACCCAGCACCCCGAGCACTGAGCACCCAGCACCCTGAGCACTGAGCACCCAGCACCCCGAGCACTGAGCACCCAGCACCCTGAGCACTGAGCACCCAGCACCCGAGTACTGAGCACCCAGCACCCTGAGTACTGAGCACCCAGCACCCTGAGTACTGAGCACCCAGCACCCCGAGCACTGAGCATCCATCTCCCCGAGCACTGAGAACCCAGCACCCTGAGCACTGAGCACCCAGCACCCCGAGCACTGAGCACCCAGCACCCTGAGCACTGAGCACCCAGCACCCTGAGCACTGAGCACCCAGCACCCTGAGTAGTGAGCACCCAAAGTACTGAGCACCGAGCACCCCGAGCACTGAGCACCCAGCACCCTGAGTACTGAGCACCGAGCACCCTGAGCACTGAGCACCCAGCAGCCTGAGCACTGAGCACTGAGCACCCTGATCACTGAGTACTGAGCACCGAGCACCCTGAGCACTGAGCACCCAGCACCCGAGTACTGAGCACACAGCACCCTGAGTACTGAGCACCCAGCACCCCTAGTACTGAGCACCCAGCTCCCTGAGTACTGAGCACCCAGCACCCTGAGCACTGAGCACCCAGCACCCCGAGCACTGAGCACCCAGCACTCTGAGTACTGAGCACCCAGCACCCTGAGCACTGAGCACCCAGCACCCTGAGCACTGAGCACCCAGCACCCTGAGCACTGAGCACTGAGCACCCTGATCACTGAGTACTGAGCACCGAGCACCCCGAGAACTGAGCACCCAGCACCCGGAGTACTGAGCACCCAGCACACCAAGCACTGAGCACCCTGAGTATTGAGCACCCAGCACCCTGAGTACTGAGCAACCAGCACCCTGAGTACAGAGCACCCAGCACCCCGAGCACTGAGCACCCAGCACCCTGAGGACTGAGCACCCAGCACCCTGAGCACTGAGCACCCTGAGTACTGAGCACTGAGCACCCTGAGTACTGAGCAACCAGCACCCTGAGTACTGAGCACCCAGGACCCTGAGCAATGAGCACCGAGCACCCTGAGCACTGAGAACCCAGCACCCTGAGCACTGAGCACCCAGCACCCTGAGTAGTGAGCACCCAACGTACTGAGCACCGAGCACCCCAAGCACTGAGCACCCAGCACCCTGAGTACTGAGCACCCAGCACCCTGAACACTGAGCACCCAGCACCCTGAGCACTGAGCACCCAGCACCCTGAGCACTGATCAGCCAGCACCCTGAGCACTGAGCACCCAGCACCCTGAGTACTGAGCACCCAGCACCCTGAGTAATGAGCACCCAGCTCCCCGAGCACTGAGCACCCAGCACCCTGAGTACTGAGCACCCAGCACCCTGAGCACTGAGCACCGAGCACCCTGAGCACTGAGCACCCAGCACCCTGAGGACTGAGCACCCAGCACCCTGAGCACTGAGCACCCTGAGTACTGAGCACTGAGCACCCTGAGTACTAAGCACTGAGCACCCTGAGTACTGAGCAACCAGCACCCTGAGTACTGAGCACCCAGCACCCTGAGCACTGAGCACCCAGCACCCTGAGTTGTGAGCACCCAACGTACTGAGCACCGAGCACCCCGAGCACTGAGCACCCAGCACCCTGAGTACTGAGCACCCAGCACCCCGAGCACTGAGCACCCAGCACCCTGAGCACTGAGCACCCAGCACCCTGAGCACTGATCACCCAGCACCCTGAGCACTGAGCACCCAGCACCCTTAGTACTGAGCACCCAGCACCCTGAGTACTGAGCACTCAGCACCCTGAGTACTGAGCACCGAGCACCCCGAGCACTGAGCACCCAGCAACCTGAGCACTGAGCACCCTGAGGACTGAGCACCCAGCACCCTGAGCACTGAGCACCCAGCACCCTGAGTACTGAGCACCCAGCACCATGAGTACTGAGCACTCTGAGTACTGAGCACCGATCACCCTGAGCACTGAGCTCCCAGCACCCTGAGTACTGAGCACCCAGCACCCTGAGCAATGAGCACCAAGCACCCTGAGTACTGAGCACCCAGCACCCTGAGCACTGAGCACCCAGCACCCTGAGTACTGAGCAACCAGCACCCCGAACACTGAGCACCCAGCACCCCGAGAATGAGCACCCAGCACCCCGAGCACTGAGCACTGAGCACCCAGCACCCCGAGTACTGAGCAGTGAGCACCCTGAGCACTGAGCACCCAGCACCCCGAGTACTGAGCACTGAGCACCCTGAGTACTGAGCACCCAGCACCCTGAGCACTGAGTACCCAGCATCCTGAGGACTGAGCACCCAGCACCCTGAGCACTGAGCACCCAGCACCCTGAGCACTGAGCACCCAGCACCCTGAGTACTGATCACTGAGCACCCAGCACCCTGAGCACTGAGCACCCAGCACCCTGAGTACTGAGCACTGAGCACCCAGCACGCCGAGCACTGAGCACCCAGCACCCTGAGCACTGAGCACCCAGCACCCCGAGCACTGAGCACCCAGCACCCTGAGCACTGAGCACCCAGCACCCGAGTACTGAGCACCCAGCACCCTGAGTACTGAGCACCCAGCACCCCGAGCACTGAGCATCCAGCTCCCCGAGCACTGAGAACCCAGCACCCTGAGCACTGAGCACCCAGCACCCCGAGCACTGAGCACCCAGCACCCTGAGCACTGAGCACCCAGCACCCTGAGCACTGAGCACCCAGCACCCTGAGTAGTGAGCACCCAACGTACTGAGCACCGATCACCCCGAGCACTGAGCACCCAGCACCCTGAGTACTGAGCACCGAGCACCCGGAGCACTGAGCACCCAGCACCCTGAGCACTGAGCACTGAGCACCCTGATCACTGAGTACTGAGCACCGAGCACCCTGAGCACTGAGCACCCAGCACCCGAGTACTGAGCACACAGCACCCTGACTACTGAGCACCCAGCACCCTGAGTACTGAGCACCCAGCACCCCTAGTACTGAGCACCCAGCACCCTGAGTACTGAGCACCCAGCACACTGAGCACTGAGCACCCAGCACCCCGAGCACTGAGCACCCAGCACTCTGAGTACTGAGCACCCAGCACCCTGAGCACTGAGCACCCAGCACCCTGAGCACTGAGCACCCAGCACCCTGAGCACTGAGCACTGAGCACCCTGATCACTGAGTACTGAGCACCGAGCACCCCGAGAACTGAGCACCCAGCACCCGGAGTACTGAGCACCCAGCACACCAAGCACTGAGCACCCTGAGTATTGAGCACCCAGCACCCTGAGTACTGAGCACCCAGCACCCCGAGCACTGAGCACCCAGCACCCTGAGCACTGAGCACCCTGAGGACTGAGCACTCAGCACCCTGAGCACTGAGCACTGAGCACCCAGCACCCTGAGCACTGATCACCCAGCACACTGAGCACTGAGCACCCAGCACCCTGAGTACTGAGCACCCAGCACCCTGAGTACTGAGCACTCAGCACCCTGAGTACTGAGCACCGAGCACCCCGAGCACTGAGCACACAGCACCCTGAGCACTGAGCACCCTGAGGACTGAGCACTCAGCACCCTGAGCACTGAGCACCCAGCACCCTGAGTACTGAGCACCGATCATCCTGAGCACTGAGCACCCAGAACCCAAAGCACTGAGCACCCAGCACCCTCAGTACTGAGCACCCAGCACCCCGAGCACTGAGCACCCAGCACCCTGAGTACTGAGCACCCTGAGTACTGAGCACCGATCACGCTGAGCACTGAGCTCCCAGCACCCTGAGTACTGAGCACCCAGCACCCTGAGCACTGAGCTCCCAGCGCCCCGAGCACTGAGCACCCAGCACCCCGAGCACTGAGCACTGAGCACCCAGCACCCCGAGTACTGAGCAGTGAGCACCCTGAGCACTGAGCACGCAGCACCCCGAGTACTGAGCACCCAGCACCCTGAGCACTGAGCACCCAGCACCCGAGTACTGAGCACCCAGCACATTGAGTACTGAGCACCCAGCACCCTGAGTACTGAACACCCAGCACCCGAGTACTGAGCACCCAGCACCCTGAGCACTGAGCACCCAGCACCCTGAGCACTGAGCACCCAGCACCCCGAGCACTGAGCACCCAGCACCCTGAGCACTGAGCACCCAGCACCCTGAGCATTGAGCACCCAGCACCCTGAGTAGTGAGCACCCAACGTACTGAGCACCGAGCACCCCGAGCACTGAGCACCCAGCACCCTGAGTACTGAGCACCGAGCACCCTGAGCACTGAGCACCCAGCACCCTGAGTACTGAGCTCCGAGCACCCCGAGCACTGAGCACCCAGCGCCCCGAGCACCGAGCACCCTGAGCACTGAGCACCCAGCAACCTGAGTACTGAGCACCCTGCACCCTGAGCAATGAGCACCCTGAGTACTGAGCACCCAGCACCTTGAGCACTGAGCACCCAACACCCGGAGTACTGAGCACCCAGCACCCTGAGTTCTAAGCACCGAGCACCCTGAGTACTGAGCACCCAGCACCCTGAGCACCGAACACACAGCACCCTGAGTACTGAGCACCTCGAGCACTGAGCACCCAGCACCCTGAGTACTGAGCACCGAGCACCCCGAGCACTGAGCACCCAGCACCCTGAGTACTGAGCTCCCAGCACCCTCAGAACTGAGCACCCAGCACCCTGAGCACTGAGCACCCAGCACCCTGAGCACTGAGCACACAGCACCCTGAGCACTGAGCACCCAGCACCCTGAGTACTGAGCACTGAGCACCCAGCACCCCGAGCACTGAGCACCCAGCACCCTGAGTACTGAGCACCGAGCACCCCGAGCACTGAGCAACCAGCACCCTGAGTACAGAGCTCCGAGCACCCCGAGCACTGAGCACGCTGAGCACTGAGCACCGAGCACCCTGAGCACTGAGCACCCAGCACCCTGAGGACTGAGCACCCAGCACCCTGAGCACTGAGCACCCTGAGTACTGAGCACTGAGCACCCTGAGTACTGAGCACTGAGCACCCTGAGCACTGATCACCCAGCACCCTGAGCACTGAGCACCCAGCACCCTGAGTACTGAGCACCCAGCACCATGAGTACTGAGCACTCAGCACCCTGAGTACTGAGCACCGAGCACCCCGAGCACTGAGCACCCAGCAACCTGAGCACTGAGCACCCTGAGGACTGAGCACCCAGCACCCTGAGCACTGAGCACCCAGCACCCTGAGTACTGAGCACCCAGCACCATGAGTACTGAGCACTCTGAGTACTGAGCAACGATCACCCTGAGCACTGAGCTCCCAGCACCCTGAGTACTGAGCACCCAGCACCCTGAGGAATGAGCACCAAGCACCCTGAGTACTGAGCACCTAGCACCCTGAGCACTGAGCACCCAGCACCCTGAGTACTGAGCACCCAGCACCCCGAACACTGAGCACCCAGCACCCCGAGAATGAGCACCCAGCACCCCGAGCACTGAGCACTGAGCACCCAGCACCCCGAGTACTGAGCAGTGAGCACCATGAGCACTGAGCACCCAGCTCCCCGAGTACTGAGCACTGAGCACCCTGAGTACTGAGCACCCAGCACCCTGAGCACTGAGTACCCAGCATCCTGAGGACTGAGCACCCAGCACCCTGAGCACTGAGCACCCAGCACCCTGAGCACTGAGCACCCAGCACCCTGAGTACTGATCACTGAGCACCCAGCACCCTGAGTACTGAGCACTGAGCACCCAGCACCCCGAGCACTGAGCACCCAGCACCCTGAGCACTGAGCACCCTGCACCCTGAGCACTGAGCACCCAGCACCCTGAGCACTGAGCACCCAGCACCCGAGTACTGAGCACCCAGCACCCTGAGTACTGAGCACGCAGCACCCTGAGTACTGAGCACCCAGCACCCAGAGCACTGAGCATCCAGCTCCCCGAGCACTGAGAACCCAGCACCCTGAGCACTGAGCACCCAGCACCCTGAGCACTGAGCACCCAGCACCCTGAGCACTGAGCACCCAGCACCCTGAGCACTGAGCACCCAGCACCCTGAGTAGTGAGCACCCAACGTACTGAGCACCGAGCACCCCGAGCACTGAGCACCCAGCACCCTGAGTACTGAGCACCGAGCACCCTGAGCACTGAGCACCCAGCAGGGTGAGCACTGAGCACTGAGCACCCTGATCACTGAGTACTGAGCACCGAGCACCCTGAGCACTGAGCACCCAGCACCCGAGTACTGAGCACACAGCACCCTGAGTACTGAGCACCCAGCACCCCTAGTACTGAGCACCCAGCACCCTGAGTACTGAGCACCCAGCACCCTGAGCACTGAGCACCCAGCACCCCGAGCACTGAGCACCCAGCACTCTGAGTACTGAGCACCCAGCACCCTGAGCGCTGAGCACCCAGCACCCTGAGCACTGAGCACCCAGCACCCTGAGCACTGAGCACTGAGCACCCTGATCACTGAGTACTGAGCACCGAGCACCCCGAGAACTGAGCACCCAGCACCCGGAGTACTGAGCACCCAGCACACCAAGCACTGAGCACCCTGAGTATTGAGCACCCAGCACCCTGAGTACTGAGCAACCAGCACCCTGAGTAGAGAGCACCCAGCACCCCGAGCACTGAGCACCCAGCACCCTGAGGACTGAGCACCCAGCACCCTGAGCACTGAGCCCCCTGAGTACTGAGCACTGAGCACCCTGAGTACTGAGCACTGAGCACCCTGAGTACTGAGCAACCAGCACCCTGAGTACTGAGCACCCAGGACCCTGAGCAATGAGCACCGAGCACCCTGAGCACTGAGCACCCAGCACCCTGAGCACTGAGCACCCAGCACCCTGAGTAGTGAGCACCCAACGTACTGAGCACCGAGCACCCCAAGCACTGAGCACCCAGCACCCTGAGTACTGAGCACCCAGCACCCTGAGCACTGAGCACCCAGCACCCTGAGCACTGAGCACCCAGCACCCTGAGCACTGATCAGCCAGCACCCTGAGCACTGAGCACCCAGCACCCTGAGTACTGAGCACCCAGCACCCTGAGTACTGAGCACCCAGCACCCCGAGCACTGAGCACCCAGCACCCTGAGTACTGAGCACCCAGCACCCTGAGCACTGAGCACCGAGCACCCTGAGCACTGAGCACCCAGCTCCCTGAGGACTGAGCACCCAGCACCCTGAGCACTGAGCACCCTGAGTACTGAGCACTGAGCACCCTGAGTACTGAGCACTGAGCACCCTGAGTACTGAGCAACTAGCACCGTGAGTACTGAGCACCCAGCACCCTGAGCACTGAGCACCCAGCACCCTGAGTTGTGAGCACCCAACGTACTGAGCACCGAGCACCCCGAGCACTGAGCACCCAGCACCCTGAGTACTGAGCACCCAGCACCCCGAGCACTGAGCACCCAGCACCCTGAGCACTGAGCACCCAGCACCCTGAGCACTGATCACCCAGCACCCTGAGCACTGAGCACCCAGCACCCTGAGTACTGAGCACCCAGCACCCTGAGTACTGAGCACTCAGCACCCTGAGTACTGAGCACCGAGCACCCCGAGCACTGAGCACCCAGCAACCTGAGCACTGAGCACCCTGAGGACTGAGCACCCAGCACCCTGAGCACTGAGCACCCAGCACCCTGAGTACTGAGCACCCAGCACCATGAGTACTGAGCACTCTGAGTACTGAGCACCGATCACCCTGAGCACTGAGCTCCCAGCACCCTGAGTACTGAGCACCCAGCACCCTGAGCAATGAGCACCAAGCACCCTGAGTACTGAGCACCCAGCACCCTGAGCACTGAGCACCCAGCACCCTGAGTACTGAGCACCCAGCACCCCGAACACTGAGCACCCAGCACCCCGAGAATGAGCACCCAGCACCCCGAGCACTGAGCACTGAGCACCCAGCAGCCCGAGTACTGAGCAGTGAGCACCCTGAGCACTGAGCACCCAGCACCCCGAGTACTGAGCACTGAGCACCCTGAGTACTGAGCACCCAGCACCCTGAGTACTGAGTACCCAGCATCCTGAGGACTGAGCACCCAGCACCCTGAGCACTGAGCACCCAGCACCCTGAGCACTGAGCACCCAGCACCCTGAGTACTGATCACTGAGCACCCAGCACCCCGAGCACTGAGCACCCAGCACCCTGAGTACTGAGCACTGAGCACCCAGCACCCCGAGCACTGAGCACCCAGCACCCTGAGCACTGAGCACCCAGCACCCCGAGCACTGAGCACCCAGCACCCTGAGCACTGAGCACCCAGCACCCGAGTACTGAGCACCCAGCACCCTGAGTACTGAGCACCCAGCACCCTGAGTACTGAGCACCCAGCACCCCGAGCACTGAGCATCCAGCTCCCCGAGCACTGAGAACCCAGCACCCTGAGCACTGAGCACCCAGCACCCCGAGCACTGAGCACCCAGCACCCTGAGCACTGAGCACCCAGCACCCTGAGCACTGAGCACCCAGCACCCTGAGTAGTGAGCACCCAACGTACTGAGCACCGAGCACCCCGAGCACTGAGCACCCAGCACCCTGAGTACTGAGCACCGAGCACCCTGAGCACTGAGCACCCAGCACCCTGAGCACTGAGCACTGAGCACCCTGATCACTGAGTACTGAGCACCGAGCACCCTGAGCACTGAGCACCCAGCACCCGAGTACTGAGCACACAGCACCCTGACTACTGAGCACCCAGCACCCTGAGTACTGAGCACCCAGCACCCCTAGTACTGAGCACCCAGCACCCTGAGTACTGAGCACCCAGCACCCTGAGCACTGAGCACCCAGCACCCCGAGCACTGAGCACCCAGCACTCTGAGTACTGAGCACCCAGCACCCTGAGCACTGAGCACCCAGCACCCTGAGCACTGAGCACCCAGCACCCTGAGCACTGAGCACTGAGCACCCTGATCACTGAGTACTGAGCACCGAGCACCCCGAGAACTGAGCACCCAGCACCCGGAGTACTGAGCACCCAGCACACCAAGCACTGAGCACCCTGAGTATTGAGCACCCAGCACCCTGAGTACTGAGCACCCAGCACCCCGAGCACTGAGCACCCAGCACCCTGAGCACTGAGCACCCTGAGGACTGAGCACTCAGCACCCTGAGCACTGAGCACTGAGCACCCAGCACCCTGAGCACTGATCACCCAGCACACTGAGCACTGAGCACCCAGCACCCTGAGTACTGAGCACCCAGCACCCTGAGTACTGAGCACTCAGCACCCTGAGTACTGAGCACCGAGCACCCCGAGCACTGAGCACCCAGCACCCTGAGCACTGAGCACCCTGAGGACTGAGCACTCAGCACCCTGAGCACTGAGCACCCAGCACCCTGAGTACTGAGCACCGATCATCCTGAGCACTGAGCACCCAGAACCCAAAGCACTGAGCACCCAGCACCCTCAGTACTGAGCACCCAGCACCCCGAGCACTGAGCACCCAGCACCCTGAGTACTGAGCACCCTGAGTACTGAGCACCAATCACGCTGAGCACTGAGCTCCCAGCACCCTGAGTACTGAGCACCCAGCACCCTGAGCACTGAGCTCCCAGCGCCCCGAGCACTGAGCACCCAGCACCCCGAGCACTGAGCACTGAGCACCCAGCACCCCGAGTACTGAGCAGTGAGCACCCTGAGCACTGAGCACCCAGCACCCCGAGTACTGAACACTGAGCACCCTGAGTACTGAGCACCCAGCACCCTGAGCACTGAGTACCCAGCATCCTGAGGACTGAGCACCCAGCACCCTGAGCACTGAGCACCCAGCACCCTGAGCACTGAGCACCCAGCACCCTGAGTACTGATCACTGAGCAACCAGCACCCCGAGCACTGAGCACCCAGCACCCTGGGTACTGAGCACTGAGCACCCAGCACCGCGAGAACTGAGCACCCAGCACCCTGAGCACTGAGCACCCAGCACCCCGAGCACTGAGCACCCAGCACCCTGAGCACTGAGCACCCAGCACCCGAGTACTGAGCACCCAGCACCCTGAGTACTGAGCACCCAGCACCCTGAGTACTGAGCACCCAGCACCCCGAGCACTGAGCATCCAGCTCCCCGAGCACTGAGAACCCAGCACCCTGAGCACTGAGCACCCAGCACCCCGAGCACTGAGCACCCAGCACCCTGAGCACTGAGCACCCAGCACCCTGAGCATTGAGCACCCAGCACCCTGAGTAGTGAGCACCCAACGTACTGAGCACCGAGCACCCCGAGCACTGAGCACCCAGCACCCTGAGTACTGAGCACCGAGCACCCTGAGCACTGAGCACCCAGCACCCTGAGTACTGAGCTCCGAGCACCCCGAGCACTGAGCACCCAGCGCCCCGAGCACCGAGCACCCTGAGCACTGAGCACCCAGCAACCTGAGTACTGAGCACCCTGCACCCTGAGCAATGAGCACCCTGAGTACTGAGCACCCAGCACCTTGAGCATTGAGCACCCAACACCCGGAGTACTGAGCACCCAGCACCCTGAGTACTAAGCACCGAGCACCCTGAGTACTGAGCACCCAGCACCCTGAGCACTGAACACACAGCACCCTGAGTACTGAGCACCTCGAGCACTGAGCACCCAGCACCCTGAGTACTGAGCACCGAGCACCCCGAGCACTGAGCACCCAGCACCCTGAGCACTGAGCACGCAGCACCCTGAGCACTGAGCACACAGCACCCTGAGCACTGAGCACACAGCACCCTGAGTACTGAGCACTGAGCACCCAGCACCCCGAGCACTGAGCACCCAGCACCCTGAGTACTGAGCACCGAGCACCCCGAGCACTGAGCAACCAGCACCCTGAGTACAGAGCTCCGAGCACCCCGAGCACTGAGCACCCTGAGCACTGAGCACCGAGCACCCTGAGCACTGAGTACCCAGCACCCTGAGCACTGAGCACCCAGCACCCTGAGCACTGAGCACCCAGCACCCTGAGTAATGAGCACTGAGCACCCAGCACCCCGAGCACTGAGCACCCAGCACCCCGAGTACTGAGCACTGAGCACCCTGAGTACTGAGCACCCAGCACCCTGAGCACTGAGTACCCAGCACCCTGAGCACTGAGCACCCAGCACCCTGAGCACTGAGCACCCAGCACCCTGAGCACTGAGCACCCAGCACCCTGAGTACTGAGCACTGAGCACCCAGCACCCCGAGCACTGAGCACCCAGCACCCTGAGTACTGAGCACTGAGCACCCAGCACCCCGAGCACTGAGCACCCAGCACCCTGAGCACTGAGCACCCAGCACCCGAGTACTGAGCACACAGCACCCTGAGTACTGAGCACCCAGCACCCTGAGTACTGAGCACCCAGCACCCCGAGTACTGAGCACCCTGCACCCTGAGTACTGAGCACCCAGCACCCTGAGCACTGAGCATCCAACACCCCGAGCACTGAGCACCCAGCACCCTGAGTACTGAGCACCCAGCAACCTGAGCCCTGAGCACCCAGCACCCTGAGCACTGAGCACCCAGCACCCTGAGCACTGAGCACTGAGCACCCTGATCACTGAGTACTGAGCACCGAGCACCCTGAGCACTGAGCACCCAGCACCCGAGTACTGAGCACACAGCACCCTGAGTACTGAGCACCCAGCACCCTGAGTACTGAGCACCCAGCACCCCGAGTACTGAGCACCCAGAACCCTGAGTACTGAGCACCCAGAAACCTGAGCACTGAGCACCCAGCACCCCGAGCACTGAGCACCCAGCACTCTGAGTACTGAGCAAACAGCACCCTGAGCACTGAGCACACAGCACCCTGAGCACTGAGCACCCAGCACCCTGAGTACTGAGCACTGAGCACCCAGCACCCCGAGCACTGAGCACCCAGCACCCTGAGTACTGAGCACCGAGCACCCCGAGCACTGAGCACCCAGCACCCTGAGTACTGAGCTCCGAGCACCCCGAGCACTGAGCACCCTGAGCACTGAGCACCGAGCACCCTGAGCACTGAGCACCAGCACCCTGAGCACTGAGCACCCAGCACCCTGAGTATTGAGCACTGAGCACCCAGCACGGCGAGCACTGAGCACCCAGCACCCTGAGTACTCAGCACTGAGCACCCTGAGTACTGAGCACCCAGCACCCTGAGCACTGAGTACCCAGCACCCTGAGCACTGAGCACCCAGCACCCTGAGCACTGAGCACCCAGCACCCTGAGCACTGAGCACCCAACACCCTGAGTACTGAGCACTGAGCACCCAGCACCCCGAGCACTGAGCACCCAGCACCCTGAGTACTGAGCACTGAGCACCCAGCACCCCGAGCACTGAGCACCCAGCACCCCGAGTACTGAGCACTGAGCACCCTGAGTACTGAGCACCCAGCACCCTGAGCACTGAGTACCCAGCACCCTGAGCACTGAGCACCCAGCACCCTGAGCACTGAGCACCCAGCACCCTGAGCACTGAGCACCCAGCACCCTGAGTACTGAGCACTGAGCACCCAGCACCCCGAGCACTGAGCACCCAGCACCCTGAGTACTGAGCACTGAGCACCCAGCACCCCGAGCACTGAGCACCCAGCACCCTGAGCACTGAGCACCCAGCACCCTGAGCACTGAGCACCCAGCACCCTGAGCACTGAGCACCCAGCACCCTGAGTACTGAGCACTGAGCACCCAGCACCCGAGTACTGAGCACACAGCACCCTGAGTACTGAGCACCCAGCACCCTGAGTACTGAGCACCCAGCACCCCGAGTACTGAGCACCCTGCACCCTGAGTACTGAGCACCCAGCACCCTGAGCACTGAGCATCCAACACCCCGAGCACTGAGCACCCAGCACCCTGAGTACTGAGCACCCAGCAACCTGAGCCCTGAGCACCCAGCACCCTGAGCACTGAGCACCCAGCACCCTGAGCACTGAGCACTGAGCACCCTGATCACTGAGTACTGAGCACCGAGCACCCTGAGCACTGAGCACCCAGCACCCGAGTACTGAGCACACAGCACCCTGAGTACTGAGCACCCAGCACCCTGAGTACTGAGCACCCAGCACCCCGAGTACTGAGCACCCAGAACCCTGAGTACTGAGCACCCAGAAACCTGAGCATTGAGCACCCAGCACCCTGAGTAGTGAGCACCCAACGTACTGAGCACCGAGCACCCCGAGCACTGAGCACCCAGCACCCTGAGTACTGAGCACCGAGCACCCTGAGCACTGAGCACCCAGCACCCTGAGTACTGAGCTCCGAGCACCCCGAGCACTGAGCACCCAGCGCCCCGAGCACCGAGCACCCTGAGCACTGAGCACCCAGCAACCTGAGTACTGAGCACCCTGCACCCTGAGCAATGAGCACCCTGAGTACTGAGCACCCAGCACCTTGAGCATTGAGCACCCAACACCCGGAGTACTGAGCACCCAGCACCCTGAGTACTAAGCACCGAGCACCCTGAGTACTGAGCACCCAGCACCCTGAGCACTGAACACACAGCACCCTGAGTACTGAGCACCTCGAGCACTGAGCACCCAGCACCCTGAGTACTGAGCACCGAGCACCCCGAGCACTGAGCACCCAGCACCCTGAGCACTGAGCACGCAGCACCCTGAGCACTGAGCACACAGCACCCTGAGCACTGAGCACACAGCACCCTGAGTACTGAGCATTGAGCACCCAGCACCCCGAGCACTGAGCACCCAGCACCCTGAGTACTGAGCACCGAGCACCCCGAGCACTGAGCAACCAGCACCCTGAGTACAGAGCTCCGAGCACCCCGAGCACTGAGCACCCTGAGCACTGAGCACCGAGCACCCTGAGCACTGAGTACCCAGCACCCTGAGCACTGAGCACCCAGCACCCTGAGCACTGAGCACCCAGCACCCTGAGTAATGAGCACTGAGCACCCAGCACCCCGAGCACTGAGCACCCAGCACCCCGAGTACTGAGCACTGAGCACCCTGAGTACTGAGCACCCAGCACCCTGAGCACTGAGTACCCAGCACCCTGAGCACTGAGCACCCAGCACCCTGTGCACTGAGCACCCAGCACCCTGAGCACTGAGCACCCAGCACCCTGAGTACTGAGCACTGAGCACCCAGCACCCCGAGCACTGAGCACCCAGCACCCTGAGTACTGAGCACTGAGCACCCAGCACCCCGAGCACTGAGCACCCAGCACCCTGAGCACTGAGCACCCAGCACCCGAGTACTGAGCACACAGCACCCTGAGTACTGAGCACCCAGCACCCTGAGTACTGAGCACCCAGCACCCCGAGTACTGAGCACCCTGCACCCTGAGTACTGAGCACCCAGCACCCTGAGCACTGAGCATCCAACACCCCGAGCACTGAGCACCCAGCACCCTGAGTACTGAGCACCCAGCAACCTGAGCCCTGAGCACCCAGCACCCTGAGCACTGAGCACCCAGCACCCTGAGCACTGAGCACTGAGCACCCTGATCACTGAGTACTGAGCACCGAGCACCCTGAGCACTGAGCACCCAGCACCCGAGTACTGAGCACACAGCACCCTGAGTACTGAGCACCCAGCACCCTGAGTACTGAGCTCCGAGCACCCCGAGCACTGAGCACCAGCACCCTGAGCACTGAGCACCCAGCACCCTGAGTATTGAGCACTGAGCACCCAGCACGGCGAGCACTGAGCACCCAGCACCCTGAGTACTCAGCACTGAGCACCCTGAGTACTGAGCACCCAGCACCCTGAGCACTGAGTACCCAGCACCCTGAGCACTGAGCACCCAGCACCCTGACCACTGAGCACCCAGCACCCTGAGCACTGAGCACCCAACACCCTGAGTACTGAGCACTGAGCACCCAGCACCCCGAGTACTGAGCACTGAGCACCCTGAGTACTGAGCACCCAGCACCCTGAGCACTGAGTACCCAGCACCCTGAGCACTGAGCACCCAGCACCCTGAGTACTGAGCACTGAGCACCCAGCACCCCGAGCACTGAGCACCCAGCACCCTGAGTACTGAGCACTGAGCACCCAGCACCCCGAGCACTGAGCACCCAGCACCCTGAGCACTGAGCACCCAGCACCCGAGTACTGAGCACACAGCACCCTGAGTACTGAGCACCCAGCACCCTGAGTACTGAGCACCCAGCACCCCGAGTACTGAGCACCCTGCACCCTGAGTACTGAGCACCCAGCACCCTGAGCACTGAGCATCCAACACCCCGAGCACTGAGCACCCAGCACCCTGAGTACTGAGCACCCAGCAACCTGAGCCCTGAGCACCCAGCACCCTGAGCACTGAGCACCCAGCACCCTGAGCACTGAGCACTGAGCACCCTGATCACTGAGTACTGAGCACCGAGCACCCTGAGCACTGAGCACCCAGCACCCGAGTACTGAGCACACAGCACCCTGAGTACTGAGCACCCAGCACCCTGAGTACTGAGCACCCAGCACCCCGAGTACTGAGCACCCAGAACCCTGAGTACTGAGCACCCAGAAACCTGAGCACTGAGCACCCAGCACCCCGAGCACTGAGCACCCAGCACTCTGAGTACTGAGCAAACAGCACCCTGAGCACTGAGCACACAGCACCCTGAGCACTGAGCACCCAGCACCCTGAGTACTGAGCACTGAGCACCCAGCACCCCGAGCACTGAGCACCCAGCACCCTGAGTACTGAGCACCGAGCACCCTGAGCACTGAGCACCCAGCACCCTGAGTACTGAGCTCCGAGCACCCCGAGCACTGAGCACCCTGAGCACTGAGCACCGAGCACCCTGAGCACTGAGCACCAGCACCCTGAGCACTGAGCACCCAGCACCCTGAGTATTGAGCACTGAGCACCCAGCACGGCGAGCACTGAGCACCCAGCACCCTGAGTACTCAGCACTGAGCACCCTGAGTACTGAGCACCCAGCACCCTGAGCACTGAGTACCCAGCACCCTGAGCACTGAGCACCCAGCACCCTGAGCACTGAGCACCCAGCACCCTGAGCACTGAGCACACAACACCCTGAGTACTGAGCACTGAGCACCCAGCACCCCGAGCACTGAGCACCCAGCACCCTGAGTACTGAGCACTGAGCACCCAGCACCCCGAGCACTGAGCACCCAGCACCCTGAGCACTGAGCACCCAGCACCCGAGTACTGAGCACACAGCACCCTGAGTACTGATCACCCAGCACCCTGAGTACTGAGCACCCAGCACCCCGAGTACTGTGCACCCAGCACCCTGAGTACTGAGCTCCCAGCACCCTGAGCACTGAACACCCATCACCCCGAGCACTTAGCACCCAGCACCCTGAGTACTGAGCACCCAGCAACCTGAGCACTGAGCACCCAGCACCCTGAGCACTGAGCACCCAGCAGCCTGAACACTGAGCACTGAGCACCCTGATCACTGAGTACTGAGCACCGAGCACCCTGAGCACTGAGCACCCAGCACCCGAGTACTGAGCTCCGAGCACCCCGAGCACTGAGCACCCTGAGCACTGAGCACCGAGCACCCTGAGCACTGAGCACCAGCACCCTGAGCACTGAGCACCCAGCACCCTGAGTATTGAGCACTGAGCACCCAGCACGGCGAGCACTGAGCACCCAGCACCCTGAGTACTCAGCACTGAGCACCCTGAGTACTGAGCACCCAGCACCCTGAGCACTGAGTATCCAGCACCCTGAGCACTGAGCACCCAGCACCCTGAGCACTGAGCACCCAGCACCCTGAGCACTGAGCACCCAACACCCTGAGTACTGAGCACTGAGCACCCAGCACCCCGAGCACTGAGCACCCAGCACCCTGAGTACTGAGCACTGAGCACCCAGCACCCCGAGCACTGAGCACCCAGCACCCTGAGCACTGAGCACCCAGCACCCGAGTACTGAGCACACAGCACCCTGAGTACTGAGCACCCAGCACCCTGAGTACTGAGCACCCAGCACCCCGAGTACTGTGCACCCAGCACCCTGAGTACTGAGCTCCCAGCACCCTGAGCACTGAACACCCATCACCCCGAGCACTGAGCACCCAGCACCCTGAGTACTGAGCACCCAGCAACCTGAGCACTGAGCACCCAGCACCCTGAGCACTGAGCACCCAGCAGCCTGAACACTGAGCACTGAGCACCCTGATCACTGAGTACTGAGCACCGAGCACCCTGAGCACTGAGCACCCAGCACCCGAGTACTGAGCACACAGCACCCTGAGTACTGAGCACCCAGCACCCTGAGTACTGAGCACCCAGCACCCCTAGTACTGAGCACCCAGCACCCTGAGTACTGAGCAGCCAGCACCCTGAGTACTGAGCAACCAGCACCCTGAGTACTGAGCACCCAGCACCCCGAGCACTGAGCACCCAGCAGCCTGAACACTGAGCACTGAGCACCCTGATCACTGAGTACTGAGCACCGAGCACCCTGAGCACTGAGCACCCAGCACCCGAGTACTGAGCACACAGCACCCTGAGTACTGAGCACCCAGCACCCTGAGTACTGAGCACCCAGCACCCCTAGTACTGAGCACCCAGCACCCTGAGTACTGAGCAGCCAGCACCCTGAGTACTGAGCAACCAGCACCCTGAGTACTGAGCACCCAGCACCCCGAGCACTGAGCACCCAGCACCCTGAGGACTGAGCACCCAGCACCCTGAGCACTGAGCACCCTGAGTACTGAGCACTGAGCACCCTGAGTACTGAGCACTGAGCACCCTGAGTACTGAGCAACCAGCACCCTGAGTACTGAGCACCCAGCAGCCTGAGCACTGAGCACCGAGCACCCTGAGCACTGAGCACCCAGCACCCTGAGCACTGAGCACCCAGCACCCCGAGCACTGAGCACCCAGCACCCTGAGTACTGAGCACCCAGCAACCTGAGCACTGAGCACCCAGCACCCTGAGCACTGAGCACCCAGCACCCTGAGCACTGAGCACTGAGCACCCTGATCACTGAGTACTGAGCACCGAGCACCCTGAGCACTGAGCACCCAGAACCCGAGTACTGAGCACACAGCACCCTGAGTACTGAGCACCCAGCACCCTGAGTACTGAGCACCCAGCACCCCGAGTACTGAGCACCCAGCACCCTGAGTACTGAGCACCCAGCACCCTGAGCACTGAGCACCCAGCACCCCGAGCACTGAGCACCCAGAACTCTGAGTACTGAGCAAACAGCACCCTGAGCACTGAGCACACAGCACCCTGAGCACTGAGCACCCAGCACCCTGAGTACTGAGCACTGAGCACCCAGCACCCCGAGCACTGAGCACCCAGCACCCTGAGTACTGAGCACCGAGCACCCCGAGCACTGATCACCCAGCACCCTGAGTACTGAGCTCCGAGCACCCCGAGCACTGAGCACCCTGAGCACTGAGCACCGAGCACCCTGAGCACTGAGCACCAGCACCCTGAGCACTGAGCACCCAGCACCCTGAGTATTGAGCACTGAGCACCCAGCACGGCGAGCACTGAGCACCCAGCACCCTGAGTACTGAGCTCCGAGCACCCCGAGCACTGAGCACCCTGAGCACTGAGCACCGAGCACCCTGAGCACTGAGCACCAGCACCCTGAGCACTGAGCACCCAGCACCCTGAGCACTGAGCACCCAGCACCCTGAGCACTGAGCACCCAACACCCTGAGTACTGAGCACTGAGCACCCAGCACCCCGAGCACTGAGCACCCAGCACCCTGAGTACTGAGCACTGAGCACCCAGCACCCCGAGCACTGAGCACCCAGCACATTGAGCACTGAGCACCCAGCACCCGAGTACTGAGCACACAGCACCCTGAGTACTGAGCACCCAGCACCCTGAGTACTGAGCACCCAGCACCCCGAGTACTGTGCACCCAGCACCCTGAGTACTGAGCTCCCAGCACCCTGAGCACTGAACACCCAGCACCCCGAGCACTGAGCACCCAGCACCCTGAGTACTGAGCACCCAGCAACCTGAGCACTGAGCACCCAGCACCCTGAGCACTGAGCACCCAGCAGCCTGAGCACTGAGCACTGAGCACCCTGATCACTGAGTACTGAGCACCGAGCACCCTGAGCACTGAGCACCCAGCACCCGAGTACTGAGCACACAGCACCCTGAGTACTGAGCACCCATCACCCTGAGTACTGAGCACCCAGCACCCCTAGTACTGAGCACCCAGCACCCTGAGTACTGAGCACCCAGCACCCTGAGCACTGAGCACCCAGCACCCCGAGCACTGAGCACCCAGCACTCTGAGTACTGAGCACACAGCACCCTGAGCACTGAGCACCCAGCACCCTGAGCACTGAGCACCCAGCACCCTGAGCACTGAGCACTGAGCACCCTGATCACTGAGTACTGAGCACCGAGCACCCCGAGAACTGAGCACCCAGCACCTGGAGTACTGAGCACCCAGCACACCAAGCACTGAGCACCCTGAGTATTGAGCACCCAGCACCCTGAGTACTGAGCAGCCAGCACCCTGAGTACTGAGCAACCCTCACCCTGAGTACTGAGCACCCAGCACCCGAGCACTGAGCACCCAGCACCCTGAGGACTGAGCACCCAGCACCCTGAGCACTGAGCACCCTGAGTACTGAGCACTGAGCTCCCTGAGTACTGAGCACTGAGCACCCTGAGTACTGAGCAACCAGCACCCTGAGTACTGAGCACCCAGCACCCTGAGCACTGAGCACCGAGCACCCTGAGCACTGAGCACCCAGCACCCTGAGCACTGAGCACCCAGCACCCCGAGCACTGAGCACCCAGCACCCTGAGCACTGAGCACCCAGCACCCTGAGTACTGAGCACTGAGCACCCAGCACCCTGAGCACTGAGCACCCAGCACCCCGAGCACTGAGCACCCAGCACTCTGAGTACTGAGCAAACAGCACCCTGAGCACTGAGCACACAGCACCCTGAGCACTGAGCACCCAGCACCCTGAGTACTGAGCACTGAGCACCCAGCACCCCGAGCACTGAGCACCCAGCACCCTGAGTACTGAGCACCGAGCACCCCGAGCACTGAGCACCCAGCACCCTGAGTACTGAGCTCCGAGCACCCCGAGCACTGAGCACCCTGAGCACTGAGCACCGAGCACCCTGAGCACTGAGCACCAGCACCCTGAGCACTGAGCACCCAGCACCCTGAGTATTGAGCACTGAGCACCCAGCACGGCGAGCACTGAGCACCCAGCACCCTGAGTACTCAGCACTGAGCACCCTGAGTACTGAGCACCCAGCACCCTGAGCACTGAGTACCCAGCACCCTGAGCACTGAGCACCCAGCACCCTGAGCACTGAGCACCCAGCACCCTGAGCACTGAGCACCCAACACCCTGAGTACTGAGCACTGAGCACCCAGCACCCCGAGCACTGAGCACCCAGCACCCTGAGTACTGAGCACTGAGCACCCAGCACCCCGAGCACTGAGCACCCAGCACCCTGTGCACTGAGCACCCAGCACCCGAGTACTGAGCACACAGCACCCTGAGTACTGAGCACCCAGCACCCTGAGTACTGAGCACCCAGCACCCCGAGTACTGTGCACCCAGCACCCTGAGTACTGAGCACCCAGCACCCTGAGCACTGAGCACCCTGAGTACTGAGCACTGAGCACCCTGAGTACTGAGCACTGAGCACCCTGAGTACTGAGCAACCAGCACCCTGAGTACTGAGCACCCAGCACCCTGAGCACTGAGCACCGAGCACCCTGAGCACTGAGCACCCAGCACCCTGAGCACTGAGCACCCAGCACCCTGAGTAGTGAGCACCCAACGTACTGAGCACCGAGCACCCCGAGCACTGAGCACCCAGCACCCTGAGTACTGAGCACCCAGCGCCCCGAGCACTGAGCACCCAGCACCCTGAGCACTGAGCACCCAGCACCCTGAGCACTGATCACCCAGCACCCTGAGCACTGAGCACCCAGCACCCTGAGTACTGAGCACCCAGCACCCTGAGTACTGAGCACTCAGCACCCTGAGTACAGAGCACCGAGCACCCCGAGCACTGAGCACCCAGCACCCTGACCACTGAGCACCCTGAGGACTGAGCACCCAGCACCCTGAGCACTGAGCACCCAGCACCCTGAGTACTGAGCACCGATCATCCTGAGCACTGAGCACCCAGAACCCAAAGCACTGAGCACCCAGCACCCTCAGTACTGAGCACCCAGCACCCCGAGCACTGAGCACCCAGCACCCTGAGTACTGAGCACCCTGAGTACTGAGCACCGATCACCCTGAGCACTGAGCTCCCAGCACCCTGAGTACTGAGCACCCAGCACCCTGAGCACTGAGCTCCCAGCACCCTGAGTACTGAGCACCCAGCACCCTGAGCACTGAGCACCCAG
Source organism: Microtus oregoni (assembly GCF_018167655.1). Lineage (NCBI taxonomy): Eukaryota > Metazoa > Chordata > Mammalia > Rodentia > Cricetidae > Microtus > Microtus oregoni. Next base: position 97,472 of record NW_024543148.1, read on the forward strand.
CACCCTGAGTACTGAGCACCCAGCACCCCGAACACTGAGCAGCCAGCACCCGAGAATGAGGACCCAGCACCCCGAGTACTGAGCAAACAGCACCCTGAGTACTGAGCACCCAGCACCCCGAGTACTGAGCACCCAGCACCCTGAGTACTGAGCACCCAGCACCCTGAGCACTGAGCACCAAGCACCCCGAGCACTGAGCAACCAGCACCCTGAGTACTGAGCACCCAGCGCCGCGAGCACTGAGCACCCAGCACCCTGAGCACTGAGCACCCAGCACCCTGAGTACTGAGCACCCAGCACCCTGAGTACTGAACACCCAGCACCCTGAGCACTGAGCACTGAGCACCCTGAGCACTGAGTACTGAGCACTGAGCACCCTGAGCACAGAGCACCCAGCAACCCGAGTACTGAGCACCCAGCACCCCGAGCACTGAGCACCCAGCGCCCCGAGCACTGAGCACCCAGCACCCCGAGCACTGAGCACTGAGCACCCAGCACCCCGAGTACTGAGCAGTGAGCACCCTGAGCACTGAGCACCCAGCACCCCGAGCACTGAGCACTGAGCACCCTGAGTACTGAGCAAACAGCACCCTGAGCACTGAGTACCCAGCACCCTGAGCACTGAGCACCCAGCACCCTGAGCACTGAGCACCCAGCACCCTCAGCACTGAGCACCCAGCACCCTGAGTACTGATCACTGAGCACCCAGCACCCCGAGCACTGAGCACCCAGCACCCTGAGTACTGAGCACTGAGCACCCAGCACCCCGAGCACTGAGCACCCAGCACCCTGAGCACTGAGCACCCAGCACCCGAGTACTGAGCACCCAGCCCATTGAGTACTGAGCACCCAGCACCCTGAGTACTGAGCAACCAGCACCCCGAGTACTGAGCACCCAGCACCCTGAGTACTGAGCACCCAGCACCCTGAGCACTGAGCACCCAGCACCCCGAGCACTGAGCACCCAGCTCCCTGAGTACTGAGCACCCAGCACCCTGAGCACTGAGCACCCAGCACCCTGAGCACTGAGCACCCAGCACCCTGGGTAGTGAGCACCCAACGTACTGAGCACCGAGCACCCCGAGCACTGAGCACCCAGCACCCTGAGTACTGAGCACCGAGCACCCTGAGCACTGAGCACCCAGCACCCTGAGTACTGAGCTCCGAGCACCCCGAGCACTGAGCACCCAGCGCCCCGAGCACCGAGCACCCTGAGCACTGAGCACCCAGCACCCTGAGTACTGAGCACCCTGCACCCTGAGCAATGAGCACCCTGAGTACTGAGCACCCAGCACCTTGAGCACTGAGCACCCAGCACCCGGAGTACTGAGCACCCAGCAACCTGAGTACTAAGCACCGAGCACCCTGAGTACTGAGCACCCAGCACCCTGAGCACTGAACACACAGCACCCTGAGTACTGAGCACCTCGAGCACTGAGCACCCAGCACCCTGAGTACTGAGCACCGAGCACCCCGAGCACTGAGCACCCAGCACCGCGAGCACTGAGCACATAGCACCCCGAGCACTGAGCACCCAGCACCCTGAGTACTGAGCACCCAGCACGCTGAGTACTGAGCACCCAGCACTCTGAGCACTGAGTACCCAGCACCCTGAGCACTTAGCACCCAGCACCCTGAGCACTGAGCACACATCACCCTGAGCACTGAGCACCCAGCACCCTGAGCACTGAGCACTGAGCACCCTGATCACTGAGTACTGAGCACCGAGCACCCCGAGAACTGAGCACCCAGCACCCGGAGTACTGAGCACCCAGCACCCCAAGCACTGAGCACCCTGAGTATTGAGCACCCAGCACCCTGAGTACTGAGCACCCAGCACCCTGAGTACTGAGCACCCAGCACCCTGAGTACTGAGCACCCAGCACCCCGAGCACTGAGCACCCAGCACCCTGAGTACTGAGCACCCAGCACCCTGAGCCTTGAGCACCGAGCACCCTGAGCACTGAGCACCCAGCACCCTGAGGACTGAGCACCCAGCACCCTGAGCACTGAGCACCCTGAGTACTGAGCACTGAGCACCCTGAGTAGTGAGCACTGAGCACCCTGAGTACTGAGCACCCAGCACCCTGAGCACTGAGCACCCTGAGGACTGAGCACCCAGAATCCAAAGCACTGAGCAACCAGCACCCTCAGTACTGAGCACACAGCACCCCGAGCACTGAGCACCCAGCACCCTGAGTACTGAGCACCCTGAGTACTGAGCACCGATCACCCTGAGCACTGAGCCCCCAGCACCCTGAGTACTGAGCACCCAGCACCCCGAACACTGAGCACCCAACACCCCGAGAATGAGCACCCAGCACCCCGAGTACTGAGCACCGAGCACCCTGAGCACTGAGTACCCAGCACCCTGAGTACTGAGCACCCAGCACCCTGAGCACTGAGCACCGAGCACCCCGAGTACTGAGCACCCAGCACCCTGAGCACTGAGCACCCAGCACCCTGAGTACTGAGCACCCAGCACCCTGAGTACTGAACACCCAGCACCCTGAGCACTGAGCACTGAGCACCCTGATCACTGAGTACTGAGCACCGAGCACCCCGAGAACTGAGAACCCAGCACCCGGAGTACTGAGCACCCAGCACCCTGAGTACTGAGCACACAGCACCCCGAGCACTGAGCACCCAGCACCCTGAGCACTGAGCACCCAGCACCCTGAGTACTGAGCACTGAGCACCCAGCACCCCAGGCACTGATCACCCAGCACCCTGAGTACTGAGCACTGAGCACCCAGCACCCTGAGCTCTGAGCACCCAGCACCCTGAGTACTGAGCACTGAGCACCCAGCACCCCAGGCACTGAGCACCCAGCACCCTGAGTACTGAGCACTGAGCACCCAGCACCCCGAGCACTGAGCACCATGCACCCTGAGCACTGAGCACACAGCACCCGAGTACTGAGCACCCAGCACCCTGAGTACTGAGCACCCAGCACCCTGAGTACTGAGCACCCAGCACCCTGAGTACTGAGCACCCAGCACCCCGATCACTGAGCACCCAGCACCCCGAGTACTGAGCACCCAGCACCCTGAGTACTGAGCACCCAGCACCCTTAGCACTGAGCATTCAGCACCCCGAGCACTGAGCAAGCAGCACCCTGAGTACTGACCACCCAGCACCCTGAGCAATGAGCACCCAGCACCCTGAGTAGTGAGCACCCAACGTACTGAGCACCGAGCACCCCGAGCACTGAGCACCCAGCACCCTGAGTACTGAGCACCGAGCACCCCGAGCACTGAACACCCAGCACCCTGAGTACTGAGCTCCGAGCACCCCGAGCACTGAGCACCCAGCGCCCCGAGCACCGAGCACCCTGAGCACTGAGCACCCAGCACCCTGACTACTGAGCACCCAGCACCCTGAGCAATGAGCAACCTGAGTACTGAGCACCCAGCACCTTGAGCACTGAGCACCGAGCACCCCGAGCACTGAGCACCCAGCACCCGGAGTACTGAGCACCCAGCACCCTGAGTTCTAAGCACCGAGCACCCTGAGTACTGAGCACCCAGCACCCTGAGCACTGAACACACAGCACCCTGAGTACTGAGCACCTCGAGCACTGAGCACCCAGCACCCTGAGCACTGAGTACCCAGCACCCTGAGCACTGAGCACCCAGCACCCTGAGCACTGAGCAAACAGCACCCAGAGCACTGAGCACCCAGCACCCTGAGTACTGAGCACTGAGCACCCAGCACCCCAAGCACTGAGCACCCAGCACCCTGAGAACTGAGCACTGAGCACCCAGCACCCCGAGCACTGAGCACCCAGCACCCTGAGCACTGAGCACCCAGCACCCGAGTACTGAGCACCCAGCACCCTGAGTACTGAGCAAACAGCACCCTGAGTACTGAGCACCCAGCACCCCGAGTACTGAGCACCCAGCACCCTGAGTACTGAGCACCCAGCACCCTGAGCACTGAGCACCAAGCACCCCGAGCACTGAGCACCCAGAACCCTGAGTACTGAGCACCCAGCGCCCCGAGCACTGAGCACCCAGCACCCTGAGCACTGAGCACCCAGCACCCTGAGTACTGAGCACCCAGCACCCTGAGTACTGAACACCCAGCACCCTGAGCACGGAGCACTGAGCACCCTGAGCACTGAGTACTGAGCACTGAGCACCCTGAGCACTGAGCACCCAGCAACCCGAGTACTGAGCACCCAGCACCCCGAGCACTGAGCACCCAGTGCCCCGAGCACTGAGCACCCAGCACCCCGTGCACTGAGCACTGAGCACCTAGCACCCCGAGTACTGAGCAGTGAGCACCCTGAGCACTGAGCACCCAGCACCCCGAGTACTGAGCACTGAGCACCCTGAGTACTGAGCACCCAGCACCCTGAGCACTGAGTACCCAGCACCCTGAGCACTGAGCACCCAGCACCCTGAGCACTGAGCACCCAGCACCCTCAGCACTGAGCACCCAGCACCCTGAGTACTGATCACTGAGCACCCAGCACCCCGAGCATTGAGCACCCAGCACCCTGAGCACTGAGCACCCAGCACCCGAGTACTGAGCACCCAGCACATT